>NW_017297586.1:2113-2640 GCF_001594075.2 Trachymyrmex cornetzi
CTCACATTTATGTAATCCTCGACATCCTTCGTGATGCCTCTCCAGTTATGCACTAATCTGATTCTATTTATTGTGCGTGTCACACCTTGATGCCCTCCGGTCGGTGTGTCATGATACTCGTATAGTATTTGTCGTTTCTCTTCGGCTGTATACTCGCGCGTCGTTCTCTCCTTGTCTTCTTCTTCCTCTTTCTTCTGTGGCTGGAGTGAGTTCACATGCTCCTCCTTCGGTATCGGGTGACGGCTCAGCGCATCGGCATTTGTGTTACCCTTACCTGCCTTATGCACAATTTTGTAGTCGTACTCCTCTAATTTTAATCTCCACCTTACTAGGCGGGAGCCGGGATCCGTGACATTGAACAGCCAGACCAATGGCCTATGATCTGTCACAATCGTGAAAACCGTACCGTATAAATACGGTCGAAAGTGTTTCACGGCCCACACTATAGCCAACAGTTCTTTCTTCGTCGTGCTATAGTTCTGCTCGGCTTTGTTTAAAATCCGACTGGCGTAAGCAATCGGTAGGTC
>NW_017297587.1:0-431 GCF_001594075.2 Trachymyrmex cornetzi
GCGGTGCGCGGCAAGAGGGGAATTGTTTACTACAAGCGGCAACAGCGCATTGAGTGCTGGCCCCTCTACTGATTGTTCCTCCGTCTTTTTTACCAAAACGACATTTCTTATAAAATATATATGTTCTATGTATCGCGTAGAAATGTATGTACGTTAATGTGTGTGCGTACACATGCGTATATGCATGGGTACGTATATGAACAACAATAGTGGTACGTGATAAAGAATCGTGAACCGAAAAATGACACTGATCGACAATGAAAATGCATTCTGTGTCAAAAACATAAATTTTATTAACTTTATAGCGATAATAACAATGGAAATCTCAACTCTAATTGTCATATGGATATAAAAGGCCTTCTCTATGGTTTATAGAGAAGAAAAGATATTTTCTAAGTTATATCTCGAAAACGGAAAAGAAGCAAGATGCA
>NW_017297588.1:0-608 GCF_001594075.2 Trachymyrmex cornetzi
TAGCGCGTGAGAAATCGACGATGTACGACAGTTTAGACTGTTTAGCCATGAAACCGAGTAGTATTTTAGTTGACCTCTTTCTAAGAGATGGCATTGCAATATGTTAAATAAGGACAGATGAATGCGTTTGAGCGAGACACAACGATATATAATAAGTATAAGAAATGAATGAAAGATGTCACTATTATCGAATTTGAAATTTAAAAAAGTACTATCGACCTTGATTAACTTCGACCGTCACTCCAGCATCTCCTTAAGAGGAATACGTTTACTTAAAGCGAAACGCCCTCTTACGAGTAACATGAAAAGCAATGTGTGTCTCTGCCTGTTGCTGCTTTTTGGCTGTTTGGCGCGTATTATAGTATACAATATACATTGGTCATCGTGTTACATCATGTTGTATTGTGTTACATCATATATAATTTGAGTTGTTTCATAATGAGTGAAGTTGAAGAATTCTTAGAAATGATCAGCTTAGAGAAGTACTGGCCCACATTTGAACGTAAGTACTATTTATCATGCAGTGCATTGCAATCCAATCGATCGAAAATGAATCGCGATAAGCTGTTTTTCCGACATATGCTTCTTCACTACTTCGACCTCAAGAA
>NW_017297589.1:0-1807 GCF_001594075.2 Trachymyrmex cornetzi
GTTTGGTATAAATTCAAAACTATTTACCCAGTGAGCCGTAACGCCAATAAATCTACGATCGGGGGCAATCCATACCATATATCCGCTGTGGTGCAAACATATTGAACATTTTTCAAATGATTCTTGATGATTTCCATATTCTCCCTGTAAATGATATCGATTTTCTTTTTCAAAGTGTTTCGAGTCAGATGTTTCAAAGATTTGTCTCCGTGCTTTATTCGGAAACCTGTAATGTGAATGTAATTATTTCAGGGCCTTCAAATATACGCGTGTGCACAAATGTTCAAGCACATCAATGATAGAAAAAATATTACGCTTACTGTCAAACATTTTTCGAAAAGCTGGAAGAACAACAGTGCTTAATGGTGACATGCTCTCAAGTATGTAACGAGTAACATTCTCTTCGAATAACTCCTGCGAGAAAGCACAGGTTGTTCTCCGAATAATATCAGCTTTTCTCAGCCGTTTGGTATTTTTGTAAGTTATATTCCGAATATAAATCACGATGTTTCCTCTTTAAAAATATGAGAACGCACAAAATACAAAATTATTATTGTATTCTAAAGTATAAAAAAGTTAAAAAAATGTACCTTTAAATGCGATATATAATTTGAAGAGACTTTTAAACTTCCTTTAATATAGTGGTTCGGTATGCAATGAACGCATCTGGCATTTATTGAGGATCCATCTTTAGATGAGCGTTGGACATCTACTTCAAAAAATTTACCATCTAAATAAGGAATCTTTTTGCATTCCGCCAATAAATCGATTTGCTGTGTAGTTTCTGGTTGATTAATAGCTGTACTTTTATCACTATTAATCTGTTTATTGCTAATTGAACATAAAAGTATTAATATAAATATTAATAACTAAATTTCACTCGTTTTTTGCTATGCAAAGCATAAAAAACAACGGTATGAAACGAGCGACAATAAGGATTTTCTATGCAAAACGAATGTATAGATAACGGTGTTGGTAAGCCATGACATAAAATTTTTATGAGGATATTTTTTGAAGAATAGTCATCCTTCTTTTAAAATACTGTGACGAATGTACTTACATTTGTGCTACACTGTTTTGCGTGGACATTTTCGAATATGTAAGATAACTTATTTTATACACATATATGAATAATCATCGATCGAATGTCTTTTGGCTTGCGCTCCTCGATTCGTACTGATGTGACGGTATGGCTGCGAAGAGTGTTGATGTCGTAGTAGAAACAAAAAAAAACAGACCAAAGAAAGCAACAATTCCGTCCTACGACATCAACACTACACATACGCGGCACGGAATGGGGCACGTGTTTAAATCTCTAAAGCAGCGTTGTCACCACGCGTCCTTGTTTTCGACGCGAATTCTATCTATTTATATATTTCGATCGTTTGGAATTTATATATGATTATTGAATAATATATATTGAATAATATATATAAATACATATATATAAATAAATTGGTTGAGAGACTGTTGTCATATGCGACTATGATGAATATCGCTAAATATAACAGATTATCAGTCAATCAAATCTTCAATTAATTTGGTTAATTGAATCAATCGTCAATTAAATTATTTTCAATTAATTCTCCTCGAATCGATCGTCAATTAAACGACTTTTAATTATTTCTCCTCGAATCAATCGTCAATTAAACGACTTTCAATTAATTCCCCTCGAATCAATTGTCAATTAAACGACTTTGTTTCAATCAATTGTAAATTAAATGATGTTTAATTAATTATTCCCATATCAATTGTCAATTAAATTGGTAATTTAATTTAAAATGTAATTAAATACTTACAACCCTGC
>NW_017297589.1:5109-5338 GCF_001594075.2 Trachymyrmex cornetzi
GGCCGGGAATTCTGGCCTCCTCCGGTGCTCTGCAAGGGGTGCATGGTGAAGGGGTGTATGGTCCCTTTTTTATGACAGCGGTTACGAGCAATGATATAAAATGGTACAACCTGCTAATCCGGGCTCCCGGATGTGTGTCCTTCTCTCTGCTCTGCGGCCGTCCTTACGATCCGGTCCTTCTTCTATCTTCCTTCCAAGGGTGGCGGGCGAGACGGCACGATGATACAAT
>NW_017297589.1:5580-6479 GCF_001594075.2 Trachymyrmex cornetzi
CAAAATGTCACGTCACAATACATATAAACTTTACTCTTTCTCTCTTTCGCGTCACGTCGTGACGCGGTGGACAACGTAACGTGTAACGCGCTCAGTGGGAACGTAGCATAAGGCTAATCTAATGGACGCCGTCTTTTAAACGGATGCACGTCTGTAAATTGCGCACCTAGTAATGTGCGTGAGTGCTTTGCCATGCCACTATTCCGCTGACTTCGCTACTATCGTGCAATATTCTCACACATCATAATAATGCGAAAAAATTTGTTTTGCATTAAATATCATATTTCATCTGTCAAAAGAATTTTCTTTCAGGAAAATGTCAATAAGGGATAGGAGAACTCTCATCAAAACGTAACAAATTATAGATTACATAAAAAATCTTTTAGTTTATTATTTAAAAAATCTTTCTTTGTAAATTCAAAACTCTGTAAGTCTTCTTTTACATAGAATAGAAATATTATCTTTTTCTTATTCATACTTTTTAATTAATTTTCTCATAAAAAATTCTCCATATAACTATATCTATTACAGATGACTAATTATTACTTAAAAAATCCATTTCTTAAAAAGTTTCTACATAAAATGTAGACATATTAAGAAAATATAAAACAGTTTTCTTTTAAACAATTTTCCTTTAAAGAATATTTTATAACAATTAGATATCCAAATAAACTCATGCTTAAAAGAAAATATGTAAAGCGTTATAAAAAATAGAGATTTCTTTTTTTATAAAAAAGATTTATCTTCTTTTCATAATATTAAAGAGAATTTTTTGGCGAGCTGCTTTAAATGCTTTATTTTTAATAAAATAGCTTAAAAGATACCTTCATTGTCTGAAAAAATTACCATCTTTATCAATGAATTGATACTATGTCGCAACATAATAATAATTATATAAA
>NW_017297590.1:0-1389 GCF_001594075.2 Trachymyrmex cornetzi
CTTTTCTTGATATGTATTTTAATATAATATTTTTGGAATTAATTTCATTGCGTGCGCGCGCGCGGTACAATGAAATTTCTTATATAATCCTATCGAATCGTGAATTTTTCGCTTAATGGTTCTAAGCCGTTTTTAGATTATTCTTATATGTATTTTCCTATGAAGAAAAATTTGTATCAATAAATACATCTTTGTATCATAAACTCTCGTTTGTTTCTTAATCATTCGTTCCCTTCCAACCGACACCTTCTTTTTTCATATTTTTGTCAGAATTAGATTAATAAAAACTTTTGTCATTTTTTCGAAATAAGACTAACGCTAATATAAAGTGTAAAAAAAAATTTATCCACTAAACCGAGTAAATTATCCAGGCTCTGTTACAATCAGGCACGAACTTGCCCATTCCTGTTTTCCTCCTGTCCTTTTAGACAAAAAAATCGGTCGCACAGCATTAAATAACAGAAAAATAAATAAGCGATAAAAGAAGACTCTCTTCATTGTGTCTAACCACAACAGGACGCCGAGGTTCGAAAAAAACGAAGGGCCATAAATCTTACCCGCATTCCTCTTCGAAGCCTGAACCTTTCCCCCTTTTTCCCCCCTGGCAAAAAACTGTCTCGGGGACCTATTTTCTCCACCTTCACCCTTTTCTCGGACTTGGCGGTTTTTCATTTTCACTTTCACTCTCTCTCTCTCAACGCGCCCTCTCCCTCACCATTCGTAGCGCGGGCAGCCATGGAGCGAACCAATCGAAACACGCCATTTAATTACCTCATTTGTAACGTCCGCCGAAAATTGCGCGCAGGCGAACGTCACTTTTAACGACGCCAGACGCGTTGCCGTGGCAACAAGAACTGTCACGACAGCCGCGAAACTCTCGCGAACCGTGATCACGCGGTTAGCGCGTGATCAAACAGCTGTTACAAAATCGTACTGCGCTTGCGCGACCCAATATAATTAATCGCGTGAAAATCCAAATTAATCAATAGCGAGACGAATTAGCACCCCATAATGCTAAATAATAAAACCATAGGGAACTAAGGGGCTCGCTGGTATTCTCGATCTATCGCAGTATTCCCAATTAATCTGTAAATTCAGTTCATTTAAATTCCATTATTGCAATTGCAAATTTGACTGCGCCGATTCATAAAGCGGCTAACACTGCGCTTACGTTCGAGAATACATAGCTGAATCGCATCCGCAAGTGCACCAAAAGCTTCTAACAAAACCTGCGGAAGTCCGTTAGAAGCTTCGCGATACAAATAACGCACGAACGCTCCGTATTCATCTCTCTATACATAAAAAAAAAGAGAAAACATTATTCGGCGGAATGTAACGTGAATAAACGCGCACAGCGACTGCACACTATGCAGCACAGGGGCGGAGCGA
>NW_017297591.1:0-351 GCF_001594075.2 Trachymyrmex cornetzi
CTTACTCTTCTTATTTCGTGTATTGTAGATCAGGCCTGTCCAACACTGCTCGTGAGTCGAAAACGCTTCCAGCTCTCCGTCATCTCGATAGAGCGAAACGAAAAGAAAATAACAAAGGATAGGCGGCAGGACTCCGCGTGAATTCAGATCAGTCCGAGAGTCATAGAATGAAGAAACCGAGTGAAAACCCATTTCTCAAAATAAATTATAGTAGCTGTTTTTTATTTTGTTTATTATGCTTGACATCCAAAAATTACAATAAAATCAAACGTTCCCACCTTTAATCTAATCATCACAAGTTGTTGTAAAAATCACTGTTGATGCCAGATTAAAGGTAGAAACGTTTGATTA
>NW_017297592.1:0-1121 GCF_001594075.2 Trachymyrmex cornetzi
TGAGAAATATTAATTATTCTATTATTTAAAACTTATCATTGTATGTACATATATTAAAATATTTAATTATATTAATTATATATTATACTTAATTATATTAATAACATAAATCATATTAATACATTTTTTAAAATATACTTACATATTCCATGCTAAATCTAAAATATTTATGATTTTTAAAACAGAACATTGTTGAATTGCATATACAGTCCACTTTATGAGTCTTGATTAATCAAGTGTTATATTTGTTGTATTATTTTTTAATATAAATTGCTAATGACATAATATGCAATTAAGTTTAAGTATATATGTGAAAGTATATATGTGCGAATAATTTTTAAATATGTTACATATTTATTAAATATGTAATCTGATGTATTATTTTGTAGATTCGTCAAAAAATATGCAAAATATTGATCTTGAATATGATCGAGACACTACCGTATCTCCTAATATGAATCGATGTTCATCATCAAGATTGGAAGTAGGTGAAAGAACACTGTCTGAAGAACAATTTAAAAAATATGTAGTAGAACGAATGGAAAATTTAACAATTTTATGTGAGCAGAACAATGTCTGTATAAGTCGACTTCTACAAACTATGCAAACATTCTTAAATCCAACATTGAAACCGGATGGATTACCAGATTTACCGTTGAAAAACGATAATGATTTTAAAAAATTGGAATCTACTAAAACAGTAGATGCTAAGGGGGTAGAAGTACCCGCTCCAGCATACGCTTCTTTGGTATAGTCTGTGACATATATATATTTTTAACGTTTTATTTGACTCTTATATGTCCTTTACAACATTATTTGAAATTTTATAATATTTAAGAGTCCTATGAATCTTTTTATTGTTATAAATCATAGACATTATATAATAACTCCGCAAGAAAAGAATGATTAATCTGGAAACATTAAAAATTATCGGTTTTCCTAGAAGGTAAAATATTTCCTGGTAATATATTACGTTAGTTATTCAGATTAGACTTTTCTTGCTTCGCTTTTTTTAAGTGTATTTTACCTATTCTCATCCTTCAGTCTGCCGACTCGTGAGCAAGCTTGAAGACCGATCGCGACGTCGCACATCATGTCCGCCAGTTTTTTCTGTACAAGCT
>NW_017297593.1:0-1037 GCF_001594075.2 Trachymyrmex cornetzi
TAATTTTAATTAATTTAACACGTCACATCGTATATGTGATAATGTTGCCATCGCTGATTATCAGCCGTCATGTGAGGTTGATGATCACGTTCGAATGTGCAATGCTGTCATCGCTAGTTTAAGTGAAAAGCCCTCTAGTGTCGAAAAAATGAGACGTACATTTTTCCTGGTCGACGACAATAATAATAATAACGACGACGTATCTTCAGTGAAAAAGTAGCAGTTCGGCACTTTGCGTCGCGATATCTCCGCTCGTAGGGCACGTAGAAAAATGAAAGCACTTTTATCATACAATTCGTATGGTGGCTATCGATTGAGCATACATAGAACGCGATCGGTTCAGCCGTTATATGAAATCTGATGATCTCGATCTGCCGGAACTCTTCGGTTCGCGTAAAGGAGGCACGGCAGTGTCGCTACGCTTTGGCTTAGCGCCGAGACACTACCAGTGTCTCCAGATATAAGAAAGTGTATAAAATATGTTTTAAAAAAATATATTTACAAAATCAAACATGATCTCTTAAGGGGGTATTCTATTTCGGCTGCTCGTTTTCAAGATGATTCTTGGGAATTAAATTTGTAAAAATGGTTAAATCTATACAGCTAATGTTATGCATTTTACATTTAACTATATTTGAAATATTATCTCAAATTTTTACAAAGGGTTCAATTGTTAATTATAAAAGATATAAATAAATATATAAATTGAGTTTGAAAAATTTGCTTTCATCGGGCGTACTGATTGCTGCTGCCCTCGTCATCTGAAACAAACAATTTTTTTTTGTTTTATTCTTTATAAATGTAGTTATCGTTCGGCCCTCTAATAAACAATTGGAAGAAGTGTTGACAAAATGACGGCGCTTGAAAAAAAGTGTTTCAATTTTTACTAAAAAATATTCACCTTTTGCGATCCAAAAAAATAGTATTGGGTATGGGAATTAGTTTTCACCCTTTTTGAAAAGAAAAAGATGTGTATATTTAAACAAATCTATATAAGTGAGTTTATTCAAAGTATGCTCCTTCGGAAGCGACAACTT
>NW_017297594.1:0-1647 GCF_001594075.2 Trachymyrmex cornetzi
GTTACCAACGCCAATTAACTTAATCGACGATCAATCAGCAGACTTGCTATTATAGACTATTATAATATAAACGGAATTATTTTTTTTTTATAGGATACTCCGGCTCGGGTGTTATTTAACGTAAGTTTTCCAAAAATACATTTATTAAATATTAGATATTAAAAAATCAAGAACAATTTTTATAATATATCGTTATTAATGGATAATTGTGTCTGAAAAAGGCGGCCTAATTCGTTAGAATAGTAGCGTACAAACAAACTGCACTTAAAATGAGAAATTATTAGACTCTCTAAAATATGCACTACAAAAATAACATATATATATGTATATACAGATTTATATACACATATATATCATATTATCTTAAATTAAACAAATATAAATTTTAATTCTACGTATTATATCGTACTTCTATATGATATATTTCTATATTATTTTATATTATGTTTATTTATTTCTGAAATACACAAAAGGGAATAAAACCATATGCTTACAGCATAACCATTGTTTCACTTACAGAAGTTACTACACATTTTGTTGTTAATTGTTATTAGTTTATTACTTTAAATCTGAAAACTTAGAACATGTATTTTTAATTATCCTTTTTAAAATATTTATTAGCTCTAAAATAATACTTACTATTTTTTTTACAAGTAATGCATATGTATTAAATTTAACAAGTGAGGAGTATATATATTTGTACATACAAGATAACTAAATATTCGAGGGTTAATTTAACGTACTATAATTATGTTATTTAAGGATTAAATTAATATTCAATGTGTCTTAATTTCAAAATTATACAATTTATGAGTAATCAATTGTATATAAGCAATTTTTGTAGTTAAACCTCTATAGCGTTGTAGTTAAATGCGTTTTTCCGATTTAGCAAAATACGGTAAATTTTCTCTGTCTCTTCATCCCATATTTTTTAAAATTATTAATCGGAAATATCTTGCGTATATGTTTTAGTTATAATATAAACGGAATTATTTTTCTTTTATAGAAAAATCCGTTTAAGATGGCATTTGAGGTAAGTTTTCCAAAAATACATTTATTAAATATTAGATATTAAAAAATCAAGAACAATTTTTATAATATATCGTTATTAATGGATAATTGTTTCTGAAAAAGGCGGCCAAGTTCGTTAGAATAGTTGCGTAAAAACAAATTGCACTTAAAATGAGAAATTATTAGACTCTCTAAAATATGGACTACAAAAATAACATATATATATGTATATATATATTTATATACACATATATATCATATTATCTTAAATTAAACAAATATAAATTTTAATTCTACGTATTATATCGTACTTCTATATGATATATTTCTATATTATGTTTATTTATTTCTGAAATACACAAAAGGGAATAGAACCATATGCTTACAGCATAACCATTGTTTCACTTACAGAAATTACTACACATTTTGTTGTTAATTGTTATTATTTAACTCTAATGTATGTATCATATTTTATACTTCCCAAAGAAAACATAATTTATTTAACTTTAATGATATGTATCACTATACGGTAATATAAACCTTTTTAAAAAAAAGGTAAAAAAAGCGCTAAGCGTTGGTGAAACTGGCCCAAATGGTGCTTCTCGTAAAGAATCACCATTTGGGCCAGTTTTACCA
>NW_017297594.1:3653-3877 GCF_001594075.2 Trachymyrmex cornetzi
GGTTCGCGTAAAGGAGGCCACGGCAGTGTCGCTTTGCTTTGGCTTAGCGCCGAGACACTACCAGTGTCTCCAGATAACTAAAACATATACGCAAAATATTTCCGATTAATAATTTTAAGATATATGAGATGAAGAGACAGAGAATATTTTCCGTATTTTGCTAAATCGGAAAAACGCATTTAACTACAACACTATAGACGTTTAACTACAAAAATTGCTTACTT
>NW_017297594.1:4378-7457 GCF_001594075.2 Trachymyrmex cornetzi
GTAATTTTGAAACTAAAAATAAAAATAAAATAAATAAAAATAAATAAATAAAAAAATAAATAAAAAACAACATTGCTACTTCTAGATGATAAAATCGTGTCATTTAAGTCAGCATTACTACCTTAAGAGTAAATAGATGCATTGGGTTTATTTCTTTAGCCACCTATTACATAAATTTCTACATTTAGATATTATAGTGTTATTCCGTCGTATACAACTTTAATATGGATTGAAAAATTTAGTGATGAGACCAATATTGCTGTTGATTTTTCTTTAATGGAAATTTTAATATCCATTATTCATTATAACTTGGAAGCGATAATAATTGATAATATCAATGCGAATTGCGAAAACAATTGTATGTCTGAAAAAGAACATTGTTCGTGCAACCTTCGCAGAGCAAGAATTATTTCACTGATTCATAAATTCGGAATTTGAATTGCATTAGATCTGTTCTATTTAGTTAAATTTTTGCACCAGTTCATCTTTCTTCCTTTTATCATCAGAAGGAAAGAAGAAGAATAAAAATGAACTGATGCAAAAGTTCAACCAAAAAGAAGGACTATTATTAAATTTGTAGTGTCAAATTTGAACTGATTTAAACTGCTGTTCCTCAATATTGTCATTATTTTATACTAATACGAAGTCATTATACAATTTAAAAATTGAATTAAATTTGATGTTATAGATTTATCTGTTAAATTTAACTCAATTTGAATATTGTTTTCCAATTGAATCTAACTGAATTCAATTGAATCCAAATAAAGTTTTCGCTATTCAAAATATGTATTTGGATGGATAAAATTTCATTCCATTTCAATCTGTTGTTGTTTTTTGGGAACATATTTGGAGAGAGAGAGAGAGAGAAAATTATGTTTTTCCCGTTTTTACATTTTTATTTATACGCAGCACGTTCAACAACCTACAAAAAGTAATAGGTTTAAAAAATCTAACGTATACGTATAAATTACATGTATAACTCTGTTAATACAATTTATTCGTACAATATTGGCCTTGTACTAATTCAATATATAATGAATATTTAATCAGTTATTGTTAATAAAATCGCTACTAGGAGAGATAGGGTAACTCCGGTAAATACGTCGCACCTATCAAAAATTTAATTTATTAAGTATTATTTAGTATGTGTTTAGTAAACGAACTATATCAGTGAGTAAAAACTTTGTACTGTCTACTACTATGAAAAAAATATTAGAAATCTGAAATATTTATTTTTCATATTGAAAAATAAACATTTTGAAACCTTATACTTTTGCTGCATATCCCATAGGGATGGGATATATGGCTACTCATAGAAGGAGAGGAGAGGTATGTATGGTTTATGAAAAATTTACAAATAATGCATATAAATAAAACGCGTATGATGACACATTAACTTATAAAATGTGTTTATAAAGTTTTATGAAGGAATAAGAATGGTAAATATGTATATGAAGTAATAAATAAAAATTACAATCTTCCTACATATATTACAAGTGTTAATGATCTTGAAAATGATCTTGTCGGCAATTTTCATAATCATATTTGTAATTAGGGCATCAAAATACAGTAGTATGTCAAGCGACAAGAAAATTGGGGGTTCACCTTTTCAAAAGTCTATCCTACGTTTTTATTAATATATGTATAATAATGACACCTTCTCGTCCATATACTTAAAACGGTGACTGAGGATGTGAATTCCAGCTTAAACTACGAAAAAAAGTTTTTCGTTTATATATAAAATAAGAAAAATTCTGCTATAGAGTATAAGATTTAATTATGAAATGACTAATGCTTATAACATCTAATGTTTCTTTCGGATTGGTCTTACCGATTGCATTAGCTCTAGGAAAGGTGTTTGCTTCTTCCCCGAATGCGTGCATAATCGTCGTAACAAAAATTATATCAAAAGTTATCGATAAATAAAGCAATCGCGTCTTGTATTATTTACTAAAGCTTAAGAAGTATTAATATGTACGTTTGTGATTTATTGCAGACGTGTAGCCCAAGAAATGCAGTTAAGATATTGTTTTCGAGTCTAACAGGTACCTACATTTTCTTATATCTTTATACATTTATTGCAGATATACAAATATCATATTTTGAATCATGAAAACATGTTCATTTTATGCACGAAATATATAAAGTTAATAAAACGATAAAACGAAGACTATAAACCTGAAATAATCCCGATGATAATGATTAATACGTAAAGTATGACTCAAATACATATATGGGTGGTACATGTGTCAGTTTTAAAAGTATAGTATAAACAATAGAAAAACTGTATTACTGTTTTATGAAGAGATAAAGTTGTGTCCTTCAAATCGAAATGTTCGTCTGGGTGGATAGATATGTATTTGTTTTTGATGCTAACTCACTATATTTTCTGTTGATTATAGCATCGTTTCGTTTTATGTAATTTTAATGGATAAAAATAAAGATAGAGGCTTAGCCACTTCCAGAAGCCTCGATCTATATTGTTATGTGTGTTAAATATTTTTAAAATATATAGTTTTTATTTAATTTTCCTTACCAACATTTAAATACAATGACTTTCTATAATTATTTAGTAATTAAATATTAATCAACGCAATAAATATTCTTGATCAACTAAATATGTCGAAGTATTTATTTAAAACACTGTTTTTCGAATAATATTGTTTTAATGCTGTTACGTTTTATCGAATCGAATAAAACCCAAGTATTCAACTCAATTAAAATAGTAGTTTTAATTTTTCTTCAAGGATATTCTTATTGAAGGTCGTCTTATTCCAACCCAAGTAATGACAACTTTAATTCTTTGTAAAAAATTAATACTCTTCGAAAAAAATTAATATATCAAATGAAAAATTAAAACCTAGATGCTGCAACCTTAACTAATCAAGTTAAATTCCATCAAATTAAAAAGTAAAACATAAATGGTATTGTTTCTTGTTATTTATACAAATTTACCTTTTTAAAAATAGGTAAAAAAAAACGCTAAGCGTGCGTGCTTTTCGTAAAGAATCATTCGGGCCGGTTTCATCATATTTGCTGTTTAGTAGAACTGACCACTTATGCTTGACAGTTAATCACC
>NW_017297594.1:7820-8041 GCF_001594075.2 Trachymyrmex cornetzi
AGAATTAAATAACCACTACTTTAGTTGGAAGAGGAAATGTCTTTGTGTGTGTGAATGAATTGTGATATAATAATTTTATTTAAGAGGAATTTAAATCATTTTATTAATTTACAAAAAAATGTTTTTTTAATCGAATAAGCGTTTTTTTTATAGATTTATGGATGCTGAAAACGATGCCGTGAGTTAAATTTCACTGGCACGTCAGGTTATCGAAATAATTG
>NW_017297595.1:0-522 GCF_001594075.2 Trachymyrmex cornetzi
CAGTTTCTGGGGTTCAAAATATTATTTTATGCCCGAATAGCATGGACAACGCCACCTTGATATATTTTCGAAAGAAAGGGATTGTCCCTTAAAATTAGGTAATTATAATTTCTTTGTAAACCGTTTTTCAATTATCTCTTTCATGCCAGTGGTATTATATGTATCAATATACTACCACTACAAATTGTGTTTAAATATTCATTATTTGACAAAATCAGTCTTAACAACGCTTCCTATATGGTTGTACAGGATAGTTTGGCGTAACTCTTACTATAAGGAATACTATAAATTACTTGGCGAATGCTGGCTGTAGACAGTGTTCGTCTATACGGAATTGCGTTTGCCAAACATAGCCAGCGTTAGGAGAGAAAAGGTTAAATTTAAAAGAATTAATTGTAAATAAGATCTTGAATACGTTCTATTTCATATATAGAAAAAAACCCCTATTATGAGATAGGCGCCTAATATGAGATAGCGGCGTTTCTGCTAAAGTAATGAACGCTATCTATTGGTTCCACCATG
>NW_017297595.1:625-993 GCF_001594075.2 Trachymyrmex cornetzi
GATGAGCATTTTAACCTTGTTTATTATTTAATAAATAAATATTTGGAAATAAATTTTTCATGTGATGATGGAGTAAGGTCGTACTAATAGAAAAATATTTGATGTATTGAATTGTTTGATTACTGAAGTTAGATTTGATGATCGTTGTTCGATACTCGAATGGTCAGTATCTCGCGTTACCGACAGTAGCGGGCTTACCTACCGAAACGAGGTGTAGTTAGCGGTCTTTGAGCGCTTCGGACGCCTTCGAGGGGTTTCGCGTGCGGTCGGAATCGAGCAGGAGAAGGGAGACGAGAGAACACGCGACCGCCATAGAAACCGACAGAATATCTTTTGTAACAACTGCGTTAGCAAAATAATAAAGGCTA
>NW_017297596.1:0-1041 GCF_001594075.2 Trachymyrmex cornetzi
GCGCTATATTCTTATAATTGCATTTATATGAACGTATATGTATATATACATATAATATATATAGATGTATGTATATACATGTGTACATATACAAGGTGTCCCGATCTTTTTTGCCAATCACTTTTGTGTAGATAGAGTGGACTAAACTGAGTCGAAAAGTCTTCTACCATTTTGCAATTTTCGCAAGAAACAAGATATTAATTACTAAAAATTGCAAAATATTGGTCTTGAATAATTTTTTACTCAAATACTATCAATTTTACAGAAAAACTGCAAGAGATAAAAATTATTTATTTTCTTCTCATAAAGTTCTGAGAATTTTTTCAGATTTTTTTATCAACTTTTTAGTACCGCATTTTCTTATTTTTACTAACATGAGGAAATACGGTATTCAAAAATTATGAAAAAATTCTGAAAAAATTTTCAAAACTTTATGAGAAGAAAATAAATGATTTTTGTCTCTTGCAGTTTTTAGTAATTAATATCTCTATTGCAAAAATTGCAAAATGGTAGAGGACTTTTCGATTCAGTTTAGTCCGCACTATCAACACAAAAGTGATTGGCAAAAAAAGTCGGAATACTGTATATGTATATATGTCATGTATATATATATCAGGACTCGGCACGAAATGCAACTTTCGGCCGATTTTCGAGTCGGCTCCGCCTTCCGCTATCCCTCTCATCTCACCGCCCTGCGCGCAGTCCAAATGCCGATCGACGCTTACGAATGTACTAATGGCACTCGTACATGTAAAAGATATTCGTTCGGGGCGCTCGACATGCTGTAATCTTCATTCTATCTTTTTTCTCTCATTACATACAAAACTAATAGCGAATTCGGTTGAACATACTATGCACATTAGTGTTCAATCGAATTCGCTATTAGTTTCGTACGTAATGAGCGAAAAAAAAGATAGAATGAAGATTACAGCATGTCGAGCGCCCCGAACGAATGCCCCTTACATTTACGAGCGCCTTAGTACACTCCTGAGCGTCGATCGGCATTTGGACTGCGCACGGGGCGGTGAGGTGAGAGGGATA
>NW_017297596.1:5013-5300 GCF_001594075.2 Trachymyrmex cornetzi
ACACAACTACATCGTCTAGATATACAAGGCATTTGAGCCCTTGTAATCCGGTTAATATTGCGTTCATCAACCTCTGGAATGTTGCTGGTGCATTTTTTAGTCCAAACGGCAGTTTAGTAAATTCGAAATGTCCGTGAGGAGTGGAAAAAGCAGTTTTGTTCGTATGCTCCTCTTGCATGGGAATCTGGTGATATCCCGATGCTAAGTCCAGAGTAGAGAAGTATTTTGCACTTCCCAGCTGATCTAGAATATCTGTTATGTTTGGTATCGGGAAGGAATCACCTATG
>NW_017297596.1:5435-5717 GCF_001594075.2 Trachymyrmex cornetzi
ATTTGTTCATTCACTTCCTTCTTATGTTTCTCCGGCAGTCTATATGGTCGTACATTTATCGGCGCGCTGTCTGTGCGCGTGTTTATTTCATGCGCCACAGCTGTCGTGTGTGTAAGTACGTCTCCTTCTAAATGGAAGATGTCACAAAAATCCGTGTATATTTCCGAGTCTTTTTCTCCTCCACATTCAGATGATCCATCCGTATCTGTGTCCATAGTCTCTCGGACCGCGTTAGTATTGGTACGGTACTGCTATTGTCCGCGTTGCATAGTGTGAGTACTG
>NW_017297596.1:7620-7850 GCF_001594075.2 Trachymyrmex cornetzi
CGCTTCTTCCTGCGTTAGTCGCGGGGGGGGTTCGCGAGGTTCCCTGATTTCTTCTCGGAGTTGTTGAATCTCTCGATTTACTTCTGCATTTCTTATTTGGATACCGTCATTCTCTTGATTTGGTACCATTGGTGGTCTGGTCGTCATTGTGTCTCGTGTCGTATTGTCGGGGTCTGCCGTTTCAAATAAATTTTCTTCGTACGAAACTAACGAATGCGCGCGGTGTCGTA
>NW_017297596.1:9625-10346 GCF_001594075.2 Trachymyrmex cornetzi
TATGACATGTCGGTATTCACATGATCGTTATAAACGTGTTTCAAGTTGGTACCATCCTGTTTGAACAGGATCAGCAGATTCGCGTTGTCGCGTATCAGATGTTTAGGTATCCTTGCGTACGTCTGACAGAGATAGAAGCAGTCGACGTTCGCGTGGCGGCTCATCGAAAAGTATTCTCTCACTACATCCTGCTTGTCACATGCTACGTCATCAAAGATAAAAATAGAATTCGGACGCGCCTCGATCGGTGGAACGATGTCGCTGTTGTTGGAGAACGTAAAGTAACCGATTTCGTCGATAGATGTAAACAAATTTTCGAGATATTGATACTTTGGCTGTTGCAACGATTTCGAGTAGACGTACACGTTCTCGAAACGTACGCCGTTCGGACTCTCGAGTAAGCTTACGAGAACGTTGGTTTTACCGCAATTCGACGGGCCGCAAATAATCGCGCTTATAGTACTCGGCAACATTTTGCCGTGCTTGCGCTTCTCCATGCCGCTTCCCATTATTCGCGATTTCGCGTCGCAGTTCGTGACGCGTATCGCCAACGGTTGCAGTACGAATTTCATGCTCGCACTACGGGCTGTGCGCTCTCGACTACCCATTTAAAGGTGCGCAAATCCGCGAGTCGCGCAGTAATAAAATGTATCATGCGCTGTATCATCCTTCCGACATTCTGGATTTGAGCGCAGAGCAGTTGCGGTATATACCGAAGGTC
>NW_017297596.1:10472-10933 GCF_001594075.2 Trachymyrmex cornetzi
CGACGGTCCAGCACCGAAGATAAAGGACTGTAGCGAATGTCAACGTCGGACGGCAGCCTGTTGAATAGAGCGATAAACGTGCTTCCTTTCGAGTTACATATCCCGGGCTACCAGTTTTGCGGTCCGGGTACTCGGCTGATGAAGCGATTAGGCAGAGGTGATACGGGTATAAATCCGCTGGACGCGGCGTGTCGAGAACACGACATTGCGTATTCTCGGAGCACCGATCTCACCGATAGACACGCGGCGGACAAGATACTCGCCGATAAAGCACTAGGACGCGTCACCGCGAGAGATTCGGCTCTGAGCGAGAGAGCCGCCGCTGCTGCCGTTTGGGCAGCGATGAAAACCAAGACCAAGATCTGCATGGGCATGAAACCGAAGAAGACGACGCTGAAAAAGACAGCGAAAAAACGGATACTACCGACGGCGAAACGAGGCGGCATGTTACCGTTTCTGCC
>NW_017297596.1:11492-11773 GCF_001594075.2 Trachymyrmex cornetzi
GTCTGCGGTTTCTACGAACGGTCGATGCGCGTGAATTTAAAAAGCTCGACGAGGTGCCGTGAAATCTCAGTATTAGTCGAACGCTTTTTCCGTCATGTCGTTGACACTTACATTGAGCGGGAAGAGCAGCCTTCCCACGGCGAACTACTTCCCCGCCATAGATTTGAGTGACGGTGATTACGAGCTCGGCCTGATGATTTTTGAGACTTATCACACGATACCGAATGTAAACGAATCAAACAATAAATTTTATTTCGACAAAGATGACACAGAAATTACAA
>NW_017297596.1:11942-12659 GCF_001594075.2 Trachymyrmex cornetzi
CGATTACGATCCGCGCTAACTACAACACGATGAGATGTGAGATTAGATGTGCATACAGAATAAACTTTGGCATGCCTAACAGCATTGGATCGCTGCTGGGATTTTCGTCTAAGCGTATACTGCGACCGCGAAAATGGCACGAATCCGACGTGTCGATCAACATAATGAACGTAAACGTTATCCGCGTAGAGTGTAACGTGACCGCGGACGCGTACAGCAACGGCAAAAGCGTGCACACGATACACGAATTTTCGCCGAACGTGCCACCGGGATATAAGATATCGGAAAGGCCCGCGCACAGATCATTTACTTGCCGATCACCGCACGGAGCATTACGGATCTAACGATACGCGTCGTCGATCAGAACGGACGATTACTCGATTTTCGTGGAGAGGAGATCACCATCAGATTGCACGTGCGACAGCGGCAACGATAACGGGGAGCGTGAGATGCTCGTATTGAACGGAGCGGAGCGCATGCAGAGAGATAAAGAATTCTTTACAAGGCCGGTGACGTCACAGCTCGATAACACTCGTTCACATAGTTGCATCAGCAAGAAGAAACTCAGCGCGTCGAACGTTAAATTTTTACAATCTTTGGGATTCGCGGTGCGCAACTTTTGAAATGATTTATATCTTGAATATTACTGGTGAGCCGATCTTTGACGATCGCATTGTCAAGATCGAGACTCACACGTACAACCCGTTCGCCAATACA
>NW_017297596.1:13686-14068 GCF_001594075.2 Trachymyrmex cornetzi
CCCGCAAATACAACAGCCTATTGTCTCATCATACACGATCGCGTGGCTCAATACAATCCGTTGACCAAATTTGTGCGCAAGATCATGTAAATTGCATCAACATGTATTTAGAACTTTAAAGAGAGAGAAAAAACTGGAATGAGGTGCAGTCTCGAAAAGTTGTTCGTCATGGCCATACCGACGTTTGTGGATCTACAAGGATTCATCGTTAATAAGAATTTTACCGTGAAGGAAGTAGCGGTGCTGAAACAGGGGACCGTTCTCACGTATTACATTTTTACGAGTCCTGTGCCATGAAAATTTTTGACAAGATCCGACAGGTCTTGCGCTTCCTGGTTGATTGCTTATCACCATGGATTGCGATGGGAGGACGGGAGGATCC
>NW_017297596.1:14822-15707 GCF_001594075.2 Trachymyrmex cornetzi
AAAAAAGAAAACGTTTTTAACATTATGTATGTACACAGTATGGAGCATCGTGCTGTGCGTTTGCTAAGCAGACGTTACAACCTGACGAATACGGGCTATAAATTTTTGGAAATTAGAATCAACGTTGGTCCACCGAGTTACGTGGAGATCGCGCTGGGAGATCATCGCGGACATGAACTGTCGCTGTCTCTCGAAACATGGAAGAGTCTCTGCGAGCAGCGATGGAATATTTACAAGATGTTGCGAAACGAATACAAGGACAATTTTATAAGCGTTGGGCCGCTAATCGTCAGAGTTTGCACGATGAACGCTACGCTCGTACGTCTCGATTCTTCGTCTGTACGCATGACGATGACCGAAACGACGCTACGCCGCATGTTCGAGTTTGACGGGTGTATCGATGTAACGTTTGAACGATTAGCCCGGCTCGTCGATACGGTTGATATCAAGTATACGAGATTCTCCAATATCACTAGAACGCTATACGCGATAGTGACATCTTCAATGGATATCAGCTCATCGATTGCGAGCTGTTAGCTTTAGTTTTTAGTACGTACAAAAATCAGTGTAATAAGATGTGAATAAAAAAAATTTTCTTTTGCATCACAACATATGGACTTTCTTTTATTCCCTATCCTTTGTCTCGACGTGCTAGTATAAAACTATATTGAAAAAACTAGGTCATAAAACTGAGTCATAAAACTACATAAAAAAAAGGGACTTTCACTCTATTGAACCATTTCTTCCGTCCTTTCTTCGATATCGCGTTACGCGCTCCGACATCGTTGCGCTCCGACATCGTCGCGCTCTATCTTTTTCTAACACACAAGCCCTTGTTACCTACGCATTTTTTGCAGTGTCTAGAATTCTATAGTTCTATAGTCT
>NW_017297596.1:15833-16368 GCF_001594075.2 Trachymyrmex cornetzi
CTTAAAACGTGAGTGATTTTTATAAACGTGCAAAAGTATTCTACCATTTAGCGTTAATGGTAAAATACTTTTGCACGTTTATGTGACCGTGGAAGTGGAAGTGACAGTGTGGTTTTTATAGAAAAAATTTGTGTTAAAAACTGTTACCAGCCTGCGCGGTCTCTCGAACGAGCGTCCTTTTCTGTATTCGTTGAAGCTCGAGTCGAACAAGCAAAAGATATCATGAGTAACCTGAAAGACGTGTTACACATCTCGTATGAATACCCCGTAGAGGGGGTAAGTTTTTTCTTTGTACGATAGATTTTTTATTTTTAAATTTTAAAATTTTTAAATTTATAACGTTTTTCTCCAGCATGTCGTTGTTTTTTTTACAATTAGGTGACAACGCGTGCGGAGAGGGAGGCGGAACAATTGTTCAGGGAACAATTCTTGGACGTCTGGGACGATAGTCTGTTCCTGGCGGAACTATTTGGCCTCCAGCCGTACGAGGATCCTGAACCCGAAGAATGGTGGTGTAAGTATATACATATATATA
>NW_017297596.1:17510-20435 GCF_001594075.2 Trachymyrmex cornetzi
CTTAGCGGCGACCTTCCCACGCCTTCCCCGCGCTAAGAGTACCTCCCGCGCCTACTAGTTCCCCCCGCGCCACGCGCTCCCCTCTAGCCCCATGGGTTAGAACCCGCCTTGCTTAACTACTTTGATATTTTATGATGTATTACACAGACATAAGTGGAAATGTATTAATTGTATTTAAAAACTTTTTACGATTTTGCAAAATTCTACGGCGCTTTTTGCTTCAATGTTGAATAACTCAGTTAAAAGAAAAATTATAGAACGTTCATCAAAAAGCAAATTAAAGATAAAGATTTAATCTTTCCCGTAACTGCATTTGTGCCATTTTTAATTCGCGCTGTGAAACTTATTCGCACACTTCATAAAAAGTTTTGAGATTTTATGCATCTCCATTTATGTCTGTATAATTCTATAAAATATCACTAATTTTAAACATATATCTCGTTACGATGATTTCTGATGTACTTATCTTATCTTTAAATTTGTCTATTTTTAGAGGATAGAACAGCTCATATTTTAATTTAATCAACTAGTATATAAAGTATTTTATTATATTTATAAATGCAATTATAATTGTTTATATAAAATAGAAACATAATAACATACTACTAATAGTGAAATTAATACAAATATAAACACGAAAAAATAATTATATATATATATGTATTTATATATATATATAGTCTAAAACTAATTTTTTAAATAAGTATATATACTAATTTGCAAAAATACGGGTAACTAAAATTTAGGACAATTTTTTTAAATCTTTCAATATAACTTAGCAAAAATTGTATTGAGACGAATAATAGCTCAAATTATATGAAAATTTCTCTTGACAAAGGAGAAAATCGAAAATGAGTTACAAAAATTTTTTTTAAATGATGAGCATTGAGGATAGATCTTTTTATAAAATGTGGAAAACTATTTTTTTAACTATATTGCGCTACTCAAGGGAGTAAGCTATTTAATACAAAAATTATGTTTTTAAGTTCATTTCTTTCTTAATAAATCAATATTTTAAATATTTCTCAACAATTTTAAAATAAAGTTATATCATTTTGAGAACTGCAATGTTACAAAATCGCCTTTTTTTCTAAAATCTATAATTCAAATACAAATTATCGTATAAAATTTTTATCAAAACGATAATTAAAATATAAACTTTCAATTTTTAAATCTTCTTTCTTTCTTCTCGATAAGATGATATGAATTGTTCAATTTAAAAAAAAAATTTCCTTAAAAATCGTTATATAAGACCATGTTTAAAAAAAACATTGAAAATAAAAACATATTCTTCAAGAATATGTATGGTACGTTTTTTTAGGATTATTTGATTAAATTTAGTACTTATGTTCTTTAACCTATACAGTAATGCACACATTTCTCTGATTCAAACAAATATTTTTTTAATCGAAGAAACTTTTCTCTAAATGTATCGCTATTGGAAAATGTTAAAAAATTATGTTAAATTTTAAAGGATCGCTTCTTTTGTATATGTTTCAAACTGATTTTTATATAAATGTATATACAGAATATATAGTTTCAATAATAATCCCTAAATATTATAATTTCAGTTTAATAGTAAAGAATATTCTTTATATATAGCAATATTTAATTTCTTTAATGTTTATGTTTCAATAAAAAAAATATAATTTGCCCACAAAATGTGATATGTATTTTGTGCGTGCGTGCATGCGTGCGTGCGTGCGTGCGTGTGTGTAATATAAAGAAATTGATTTAAATTGACATATCGAAATATTTAAAAAGTACATAAAATTAATAAAAATATTTTAGATAAAGTTCTAGGAGAAGAGTGTTTAATTCAAAACGGAAATTAAGATGTAACATCTATTTTTCATTATCCATGTCTCAATTGTATTAAAATCATCTTAAATTTTTTAAATGAAATATGTTTTTCTCTGAATTGTGTTGCGCACACGGAATGTGATGATCAAATATTTATAACATTTATTATAAAATTTATTACAATAAAGGAATACAGATCTCAATATTTGTATTACATAAATATACACAAAAGACAATTTCGATCGTATTTGATGTCTATATAATAATGCGTTGAAAAGTAACACGCCATTATTAAAGTAATTAAAATAGTAATATGTTATTATGAAATTGATTTAAATAGATTAATAGATCATCAATTTAATATTACTAATGTTATTATATAATGCTATTTTGCTTTCTGTAAATTTTTTAATTAATAATATTTACTCATATATATGTATATATATAAGTTTATTTATAAAAATTGTTAAGACGATTCAACTTGAGTGATGGTCAAAAAATAGATTTGTCTTGCCTTTAGCTTGTGGCTATGTTATTAATAATACAATTTATGTACTATAAAACTTAATGTAATAGGAAATTAAAATACATTGCTTCAACAACAGATTTAAACAAGTTGAAAAATGTTAATTTTTTACTGAACTATAATATATAAACAAATGTGTTGTTAAAAAATTATTTACAATTAATATTATTTCTTAATTTCTATAAAATGATTATTTGATCGGTATCATGGCTTTTTTGAAAATAATAGTTTTCAATAAAATGGCAACTATCTAAAATTAAACAATATCTTTTTATTTTTAGACCGTATATATGAGGAACAGAATCAATACTAGAAATTTAAAATGCCTATTACGGTCAAAGCTGGATCTTAGTTGCTTTTTAAATAATTCAATCTTGAATTATTAATATACACTATATATGTACTTGCATATATACCATATTGTAGTCTTTTTCACACACACACACACACAAACTGCGCGCCGAATTATTTTTCCGGACTAAAAATAAACGCAATTAAAACTACTCTAGTAATCGCGAATTAAATTGACAAACAATTTAATAATTTTGATGCTACCATCAAGCATCATATATTATAAAGATGTTAATATATTAAAA
>NW_017297596.1:20692-21297 GCF_001594075.2 Trachymyrmex cornetzi
GAGTGGTAAAAACGTATACATTACGAGTATTTTTGAGTGATAAAAACGTAAATTTGAGTGAAAAAACTTGTACAAGTGCAAAATACTCATTTAGCACTCGTCACATTGCACGTTTTCACCACTCGAAATTACTCGTCGTAAGGCATAACCGTTAGCACAAGAAAATCAGCTCCGCTCCTGTCGAGATCCGAACCGAAGCCGGGTCTCCAAGTCCGTTCTACGAGGCTGCCACTTTTCCCCTGAGCCACACAACTCCTATGTCGATATTCGCTTACTTATGTAAGGGAAAGTGGGCGAATTGTGCGCACCTAAGGGATATTTGTTTTCTTGGGATAGTTTTCTAAGTTCCAAGCGATATAAGTATGGAAATAGAAACTATAAACATTCTTCTATCATTACGTAATCTTATCTTGAACAGATTTTTATTCAATAAGGTTATATTTGGCAAAAAGGAAAAAACGGAAAAGCAAAAAAATTTCTCGCGCGTCGGGTAATTGTGTGCAAAACAAAAGTCGTAAGAAATGAATGAATTGTGGAATGTTGACATAGAAATCAGAACATACATTCATTATATTGCAATATAAATATATATTAAACATATTTTA
>NW_017297596.1:21484-27080 GCF_001594075.2 Trachymyrmex cornetzi
CCCGCCGCGATCTGACTCGGTACGAAATACGAATTACTTCAACAATTCCTAACCAAACTTAATAGATAACAGCTTAAATGATGCACATAATAACGTACTATAATAACGTATACAGTTTTAAACAAACAAATTAAAAATACGGACTTGCCACTTTATTTTCTGGGTGCGTTCGAAAATCTACTCGTCGGGTAGAGTAAGGTTGGATATGGGTAAACGTAAAACTCGATCGGAATAACACTAAAATTCAACGACTTTCCGAACGTATAAGGTAAAGTACTTTAAGTAATGGTGAAGTCGTCTCGGCTCGGGTGCATAACCTCTTATATTGTTGAAAAGTGTGGCCGACTGACTGTGCTTTCATATTCCAAATTTTTTATTCATTCATCTAATATCTTCTTAAGTAATGGTAGAAGTTACGGTTCGTCGAAATCGAATATTATTTTATGCAATGACATCTAATCATAAATTATTTGAAATATTTTCGAATGTTACGAGAGAAATTGAAAATGCCGAAAGTGACGACGATAATTTTGAGGAGATTATTTTAATAGAAAATATTTAACGAATAAGAGGAAAACGGAAAAAGCCTGCACGTATAACAGGTTATGTAGAAAATGTAATTCCTCGATACACTAATCAACAATTTCGGCATCATTTTCGAATGAAACCTGAAATTTTTGAAATCCTCGAAAATCGTTTAGGACCATTGTTATCTAATTTTGAAGCCTTAGGACGTCCAGTCATACCTGTACGTACACAACTTTTATCAACAATCTGGCTCCTCAGTACACCAGATTCCTTCAGGTAAAGCAATTTTTAATTGAATAAATTAAAATAAATTAAACACAAATAACACCTATCTACACTAGATATAAATTTGTTCTATAGATCGGTGAGTGAAAAATTTGGCTTGAGCAAGTCTTCTCTGAATGATAATGTGCGCCGTGTTGTTGAAACATTGAATAGTATTGCAAATGAAGTCATTAGATGGCCTACTGGTCCAAAATTGACAGCTTCAAAAGAGACTTTTATGTCTCTTGGAAGATCTCTGCCTGGTGTGATAGGAGCTATCGATGGTTCTTACATATTTATAAAGCAACCGAATATTCAGGTATTTTTTTTTACATTTAGTTATTTGAATTTTGTTTTATTTGATAAAAAAAGTATATCATATTTGTAGTTTTTATTTCTTTTTAGGAAATTGCTATTCATTATAAGTGTAGGAAATTGCAATATGCTGTGGTTCTTCAGGCAACTTGTGATGCAAATTTAGTCTTCATTGATTGTTTTGTGGGTTACCCTGGCTCAGTAGGAGATTATCGAATTTTCCGTAACTCAGATCTTTATAAAGAAGTTTCTAGAGATTCCTCTATCTTTTTTCCTAACGGTGAATTTATTGTGGGTGACAAAGCATATCCTGTTTTGACTTGGTGTATTCCTCCATTTCGAGATAATGGACGTCTCACACAAGTAAGTAGAGACAGCAACATTAAGTACATTTTCATAAATATCCTTTCCATTTTCTGATTAATATAATGGTTGTTTTAGGAGCAGAAGGTGTTTAATAAAGTGATATCACAAAAGCGACAAAGTACAGAAAGAGGTTTTGCTCTTTTAAAAGGAAGATTCAGACGATTGAAATTTCTTGACATGTCTCGTCTGGATTTAATACCATCTTTTATTATGGCAGCCTGTGTCCTTCATAATATTTGCTTGGAAGGCATGGATGATAATATGGAAGAATTTATAGAAGAAGGAAGAGAACCAGAATATGAGGAAGAAAATGATAATAGAAAAGATCAAGAGTACAATGATGAAGGGCAAGAATTTGCTGATGGTGAAGTCAAACGGAATTATTTATGTCTTCAAGTTGCTGGAAGACAATAAAAGTCAATCCGTAATGTGCAATATGTAATGTCTTTATATGCGATATACAGGGTGTCCAGAAAAGAGACGAATGACGTTTAAGGGGAGATTCTTGAGATCATTTTGAGACAAAAATTCTAATACCAAAATGTTGAGGCTATAATAACTATATATATATATATATTTTTTTTTTTTATTTTCGTGTCATACAATGGCCAGTTTAAGTAAAAATAAAGAATCGTGAAGAAGCGGCAATTTAAATAATGCAGACAAAGTCATAAAAAGCGTACAATTTTACAATTAGAAACTGTAATTGTATGGCTTTTAATAATATATATATTTACATAATACATTTTATATAAAATGTTATTTTGGAGGACACATTCAAATTAATCAAATTTATAATGTATTGAATTAAAATTTTAGTTAAGATTGGTAATATCAGAGAGATATGTTATGTGAAAGATACATATATCTTTATGCTTCTTCAAGTCAGCGTTATTGTTCATTATGTTACACATGTATTAAAAAATTGACACAATGTATTATCTATGATGTATGATTTTATTATTAAAATTTGAATTTATATAACATATAATGTTAGATACATTCTTTTATTGTGCACAATAACATTTTATATTGTTAATAAAACATTAGAATTCCTTATTGCTTATAAAACTACTTATAATTTTTATCTTGCAAAAATATATTTAAAAAAACATGACAGAAAAAACTAAAATAATTTTGGTTACACTTGCAAGTATAATCTTAAATATTACGCAAAATTGAGTAAAATATCACAAAATGATATGCAACTGCAAAACACCGATAAATTTAACGTATATATGGAGAGGTATAAGCCATTTTTTTCTTAATAGGCTTTCTACAATAAGCGATTACTTAAGCTTTAGTCTTAAATATAAAAAATTGAACAGTCATAGTTGAATGTGAGAAGAATAATCGACTGTGATGATTGATCAATTTCTTACCCTTAAGATTTAAAACTTAGGTAATGACTCACTGTAGAAAACCTATCGACTTAAGATCATTAGTGCAATCTATTAAAGCAAAAAAAATCTTTTTCTTGAAATCTTAAAACTACGCTACACCACTATTGTTTTGTACTTCCACATCTTCATACATATTACAATAAACAAAAATTTTACTTTAAGATTATAACAAAAAAACTTGAGGCAGTAAAATGTAAGCAGTATGGAAATCTACATATTGGAATTGCTACTGTATGTTATAGCCTTACGATCTCTATTATGACTAACCAATTCGCTTATTGTTTATATTTTAATACTTGAGTTTTTGTATTGCCATGATCCTTACTTTCTAACTATTGTAATAAGTAATATAATATATATAGAAACACGTATTATTGTAATTAGTGCAATAATTTCTTTGAAATAAGAAACAAGAACGTGAAATAAAAATTATGCATTACCAGCAAAGACTAGCAAAAATAAAAAGAGACTTATCAAATTAGAGATTTATCATACGAATAAGTAATTACAGCCAAAAATATAAAATACAAAAATCAATTTACATTTTATCAATAAACTTTTGCATTTGAGACTCATAAACGGTAACAGCATTGTTAAGAACATTTAGTGTTTGCTTATGTCGGTTGTCGCGAGCTGCTTCTCTTTTATTGGCATCATCTCTAAGAATCTCTAACCATGCAAGAGTATCTTTCTGAAGTTTATTTTTCTTTTTCTTAGGCTGATGTTTTGATAAGTCAGAATCGGAATCATCGTCTGTAATTGGTAAATTCTTGATGTTACGAGAAGAGGCAAGGCTTATAGGTTTAACACTTGGACTTTTTTTGAAAATTTCATCGAGTTCGTCATAAAATTTACAAGTTATTCTCGATGCACCGCTGCTTTTTTCTCCCATATTATCTTTTACTTTCATATAGCTTTTACGTATATTTTTCCATTTATCCTCAACTTGCTTCCACGTATATCCGGTGAAACCAGCATTTTGTAACTCTGGCTATATTTTTCCACACTTCTTCATTTCTAATAGTTGTGCTTGCAAATTCAGATGACTTTTTTTGCCACTGATCGATTAAAAAGAGTGTAGCATCTCTTGACCACCTTATGCCTTTATATTTTGTAGTCTTACTTGAATCCATTACTTGTGACTCTGAATCTATAATCTGTGACTGTGAATCCATAATCTGTGACTCTGCAGAATCCAAAATCTGTAATTCTAAATTAGATGTTGTAGTCATCAAAGAATTTGATAATTCAGATGTGCACATAGGAATGACTTTCAATAATATGAGATTCTCTGTTGTAGCCCGACATGCACAGAATGAACCATCTATAATAGAATGAAATACTATAATATCCTTTTATATTATAATATTTTATAAATTTTATTAATAATAAATATTTGTGTATAATATAAAATTATTTTATTTTCTATGTATGACCCTGCGCACAATGGAGAAAATGTTAGGAATAGGAATAAATATTAAGATTTTGACTTATTAGAAACCGTGTATTTCAGTATAACTGGTATGTAATAGGTTGAAATCTTAATATTTATTCCTGTTCCTAGTATTTCTTCTATTGTGCGCAGGGCCATACATATATAATATTTCTACATTCATGGAATGGAAGCACACGTTACTTGTAAAGCTCTAGACAATGCAAAGGAATAGCAATAGCAATAGGAATAACACAATTTCAATCTATTAGAAATCGGATACACCGAAATGCACAGTTTCCAATAGGTTAAAATGTTATTCCTATCGCTATTGCTATTCCCTCGCATTATGTTTTGGGCTTAACGCTATTATTTTGTATCATTATTTTGTTATGATAATGTGTGTGATTTGATAATGATGTAAAATTTTTATAACAGTATTGGTAACTAGAGTTGGAAAAGTCAGTCGTTACAGAAAAAAAGTAATTCGTTACTTATTGTAATGATTGCTAAAAGTAATGAGTCAATAGATTACAATTAAGTAATAAATTTTAAGTAATAAATTAAGTAATTATTTTTTTCAGTAAGTAACACGTAATAGTAACAAATATTACTTTTCAAAAGTGACTTTCCCAAACTTTCCAGTAACATTTTACTTATCATTAAAGTAATAAAAAATTGCAATATTCTTACTAAATCGTTATTATAAAAAGTAACGACGTTATTTCCATTCCTTGGCTACATTCCCAAAATGTCCTCTCCAAGGAAAATTTTGTTCGAAATATGTATAATAGTATACGTAATGTATACTATATTATATCAAGTAAAATTTTCATTGGAAAAGACGTTTTGGAATGTAACCTAAATATTGAATAAAATTTCTAAAAACAACTATAGAAAATAAAAGTAATTACCGTGTTGATCAATTATTATCATAATGTCATTTTGAATGACTAAATCACCGTTTTCTAAACGATAAGGGATATGACGTCCCCTAATTGGATTAATGAGAGCTGTGACAGTCTCAGACATCTCACAATCTTCTTCTTCTTCAAAAACTTAATTGCGTTTGAAGCCGGTCCAAAAATCGCAACAGCACGTCCGATCACATCTAAACATGACATCTCACAATCAGTTCGTTCCATTTTTGTCACTTCGCGCCAAGATAGCAGACGGTTAAACGAGTTACCCTGCCAACCTCTGAAAATTCAGAGGTTGAAAAAGCGACCCTAGAGTATAAATTAGTGACTTTACTCGATATTTCCGAACGCAACTGGTAAGTCAGTTT
>NW_017297596.1:28067-31273 GCF_001594075.2 Trachymyrmex cornetzi
ATTCTTATGGAAATTAAACAATTTCTTGAAAATTCGCCAGCCATATTGGATACGACATTTTGAATTTTAAAATTCTGACTTCAGATTCGTAATCCCCGATACCAAAAACCCCCAGGTAATACATTTCAGCCAATTTTAAATGTATTTTTCAAACATCCAAGCAAGAAGCCCACGGTGACACAATATACACTTTGCGATAGTAGTTTTTACAATGTTAAAACATTTTTTTAGCCACCTTAAAATGTTTTTTAGCCGATATAAAAAAATACGTATCAAATATTTTCCATTAAAGAATATGTAGACCAAATTTCAAGACGATCGGTGATTAACACTTGGGTAGTGTTACCAAAATCAGAGTAAGATTTTCGAACGCACCCTCTGAATGTTAAAATTACAAGAAAAGATGTAATTTCACTTTTTTGTATTTCTCTGGCTAGCGATGTATTTACGTCGTATCTTTTGTAATTATATCTTAAGAGGACGACTTCCAGCTTGAAAATTTTACCACGGTGATGTCTTCATCTATTGGGAAAGTACCAAACCAGGGTGCGCACAATTACCCGCTGCGCACAGTTCCCCCACTTTCCCCTACCTCTTACATGAAAGATTATAATTGTTACATAGTACACTATTAGAAATGTAACCACGAGCTTCCTTTACATGTAAATGAAGTTTGTGGTTATAAACGAAATTAAAAGTAATGAATGATTTAACTGAAAATTAAGTTACAGTAGTTACTTAAATGTAATGAACGTGTACATTAAATTTATGAAATTTAATGTACTTTCAATAAAATTTTATGAAAAGCACATTAAATTTCATAAATTTTCATGAAAAATACATTAAATTTTATGTATATGAACACAAATATACTTTTTAATTATAAATACATTATACTTGATGTAATGTCATGAAATTAATTTCAAATTGTGTAACTTAAAATGTAATGAAATTTAAGAACATTTCTAACAGTGTAATTATATTTAATACATTGTGTATAAATTATATACCAGATATGTAAATATGAAACCGGAATTTTTTAATAGAAAATACACGTTTATTGCATGAAAATGATAAAAAATAATTTATTCGAAGTATTGCCCATCACTAGCTATACATTTTTCCCACCTGTCTGACAATTTGTGGATACCAAAAAAATTGTTACTTTTTTGAGCCAAACCAGTCATCTAGCCATTTTCGTACATCTTAGTAAGAAGTGAAGCGCTGCTGAGCAAGTGCGTGTCCCATCGATGCAAATAAGTAGTAATCGGACGCAGCCAAGTCTGGTGAGTAAGCCGCATGCGAAAGTATTTCCCAACCAAACGCCTCAATCGTTTCCTTGACCAGTTTTGCTGTGGGTGATGGTGCATTATCATGAAGCAAAATCACTTTGTGTTGCCTTTTTTGATATTCCGGTCGTTTTTCACGCAAAGCTTGATTCAAATTGATCATTTGTTGTTGATAGCGTTCAGTATTAACGGTTTCGCCAGGTTTTAGCAGCTCATAATAGATCACACCTTTCTGAGATCCAACAAAACACATTGTCTTCCATCCATAGCAATTTGGCCTTGCAGTCGATGTCGATGGTTCGCCTGAAGTTACCCATGATCTTTTACGCTTAGCATTCTCAAACCATATCTACTTTTTATCGCCAGTCACAATTCGATGGAGAAATGACTTTCTTTTGTACCTGGCGAGCAGCATTTCGCAAGTGATTTTTCGGTTTTCCTGCTGTCTTTCAGTCAGTTCATGTGGAACCTATTTTCCCATCTTCTGGATCTTTCCCATGGATTTCAAACGTATGGAGACGACTTCTCGTGTCACATTCAATTGATCCGCGAGTTGTTGTTGAGTTTGAGCGTCATCCTCATCCAACAATGCTTGCAATTCGCTATCTTCAAACTTTTTCGGTGGTTTTCCACGTTCTTCGTTTCTCACACCAAAATCGCCACTTTTTTAAACCACTCAAAGCACTGATTTAACAAGAGCATGCTCACCATAAGCTTCGACAAGCATTCGATTCAATTCTGCAGCAGTTTTCTTCAAATGGTAACAGAAAATCAATGCTGTCCGCAAATCGTAATTTCCGTGCACAAAATTCGACATGTTCAACGCTATTACAAACTATACTGTTGTATGAAACTTGTATTGTTGTGAGTTAAAAATCTTTGTCAGATGTCAGAACAAGGAAATGGCGTCAATGACGCGGTCTGACGGCAACTACATTGACAGCTGTGGCCATCTATTGGTAAATTTTGGTTTCATATTTACATACCTGGTACATATATGTAATGTTATATACATTCAGATATATATAAACACACACACACACACACACACACCTCAAAAAGACGTTAAACATTAACATTTTACATATTTTGATTTTGAACGATTAATCAATTGATTTAATTCATTATTCTGTACATAAAAATATTAAAGTACATCTGTTAAAAATAGTTCATGAAACATTTATACCTGAATAAAGTGTAATATATCTCATAAACTATTAACATTTTGACAAGTCTTTCATAATACTTTTGCATGCGGATTAGGAAGATTATTTCAAATTAAACAACTTTTTCCTGAATATATATTATACTTAATGTGATTATCCAAATCCCAAAAATAATTAAGGGATTTGATAGATTAAACTAGAACTCTGATGTATATGCACACACACATACACGCACGCGCGCGCCCTTGAATATATTACAGTTATATATAACCATTGATAAATTAATTGTCAAAATAAAAATAAAATTCATGCAATAATAATTAATTATTATTATTAATTTATTAATATACATATACAGGATGGTCCATTTTAATCGATCCACCCAAATATCTCCAAATGGAAGCGCTATACAAAAAAATTGTTTAAACAAAAGTTGTTCAGGACAATGGGGGTCATCTTTCTGCATTATTGGTTTTGACCTTAATGTCAATTTTTAAGGTTATTTGAATGTCAAAATAATTTTTTTATGTGAGAAGCCCTATTTTCGACACCGGATTCGGAAAGAGCGGGAAATTTTACGTCAGAAATGATAGTTTGATAATTTGCTAAAGTGACCTTCAGAAAGTCAAATGTTGAAAAATCGTCCAGAAGCTGTTTTCTTCAAATTTTAGAACATTTATGGGCGAACAAATGTTTTAGTAGGTTTGGAGGCCAACGACCTTGGCTATCTTGACCTTGAGGTCAAATTTAA
>NW_017297596.1:31376-31991 GCF_001594075.2 Trachymyrmex cornetzi
AGTAAGTTCTGTTTCCTTTGGGGTGCTTGTTTACCGTGAGTCCCCTTGCCTCTCACGATTGGGGTGCTTGTTTACCGTCAGTCTCCTTGCCTTTGACTTTAACCATATTAAAGCAAGTGTTCAAAGTTGCCTCCATTAGCTTCAAGACACAAATTTACACGCCTTTGGAAATGTTGCACTGTCCTTAGCAAAGTTTCCCTTGAGATTGCAACGCAGGCTCGACGAATACGGTCTATCATGTCTTCTCTGGTTGTTGGCCGTTGTGTAAAAACAACATCTTTTAAGAAGCCCCATAAATACCAGACATGACATCTCCCGATTTCTATTTATGGGGCTTCTTAAAAGATGTTGTTTTTACACAACGGCCAACAACCAGAGAAGACATGAAAGACCGTATTCGTCGAGCCTGCGTTGCAATCCCAAGGGAAACTTTGCTAAGGACAGTGCAACATTTCCAAAGGTGTGTAAATTTATGTCTTGAAGCTAATGTAGGCAACTTTGAACACTTGCTTTAATATGGTTAAAGTTAGAGGCAAAGGGACTGACGGTAAACAAGCACCCCAATCGTGAGAGGTAAGGGGACTCACGATAAACAAGCACCCCAATCGTGAGAGG
>NW_017297596.1:32405-54090 GCF_001594075.2 Trachymyrmex cornetzi
ATAAAACTATCATTCCTGACGTAAAATTTCCCGCTCTTTCTGAATCCGGTGTCGAAAATAGGGGTTCTCATTTAAAAAAATTATTTTGATCTTCAAATAACCTTTAAAATTGACATTAAGGTCAAAACCAATAATGCAGAAAGATGACCCCCATTGTCCTGAACAACTTTTGTTTAAACAATTTTTTTGTATAGCGCTTACTTTTGGAGATATTTGGGTGGATCGATTAAAATGGCCCACCCTGTATATGTGTGTGTATATATGTATATACAATAATATATAATGAATTATTACATAAATTCTATTTTAATTTATTTGAAATCGTATGATATGGTAATTAATAAATGATAAGTAAATGTACGAGTAAAAGAGCAATGTCGTATTAACGTGTTCTCACTCATTAGCTGAAAACGGACAATCCACTCAAAAATACACATAGCGGAAAAACGAGTATTGAAAACGGACGATTCACTCAAAAATACTCGCGTATACGTTTGTCGTTCATCAGCAGAAAATCGAGTATTGAAAACGGACAATCTCCTCAAAAATACTCATTGCGTACTCGTGTATACTCACTATGTTTCCTTCATGATACACTGCGAGTGCTTACGAGTGGAAGAAACGAGCAAGAACCGGCTAAAAACGGGCTAAAAGCGGGATAAAAACGGTCCATATAAGGTCTAAAAACGGTGAAAAATTTTTATAAGGGTCGACGAAACATTGATGTAACTTTGGGGTTTGTCAATGGAACTATAGGCAATGCACTTGCAGTTAATCGTTGTGTTGACGGAAATCGTATTGATTCCATTATAATCGTTATATCGGGTAACAAAGAAATCACAATAACGAAAGTAGATATTAAATTCGAAGTATTCCACAAAATGTGTACATCGGAAACAATTTCCATTGTCTTCCAATTATGGAATAACTATACACAAAAGTCAAGGAATTATGTGTAAAAATGATGGATCTAGGAACGAGTGTGTTCAGTGATAGTCAAACCTATGTAGGTTTGTCACGAGTGAGTACACTGGAAGGCCTACATTTGATCAATTTCAATCCGGCATTCGTAAAAGCAAACTCGGAAGTCATTGTAGAATATATAATCGACTGAGGTCTGTGTTCAAAGCTCAGCTACCACAAATCAATTCGTCATAGAAAAAGGCTGTGAAAATTCACGACTGCCGATGGGCCATACCTACACTGTTAGAAATTTCTTAATAAATTTTAATTAACATGTAAAAGAAGCATGTGGTTATGCACGAAATTAAATGTAATGAATGATGTAAATAAAAACTAAATTACAGTAGTTTTAAATGTGATGGACGTGTGTACTGAAATTAATGAACACATTATTATAAAAATTAATTTACACGTTAATGAAAAAAGTACGAGATCTGTAACTGAAAAGTAATTTACGTTAATGACATGTAAGAAACTTAACGTATTAAACGTTAAGCGTTAATAGTATTAGGCTTAATTAAAATATTATTAATATTCGTAAATGTAAAAGTACATTAAATTTCAATATGCTTAACTTTTAAGTTAAGCGTATTGAAATTTAATGTACTACAAACTTAAATTTCATTAATATGTACATTAATAGTTATTTCAATTACGGTTAATTAAATGTCATTTATATCCGTAAATAAAAAGTATATTAAATTTCATTACACTTAATTTTTCATTTACTGTAAACTTAAATCTCATTAACATGTGCATTAATAGTCCTTTCAGTTACAGAGAAATTAAACTTCATTCACCAATGTACATTAAAAGTTAATGAAATTTAAGAACATTTCTAATAGTGTAATGTCATTGATGATGTACAGAATTATGGTTGCGAGGAACCAGAAAATATAGTTACATGGAAAATATACGGCCTCTGCAATGGCGATCATATTTCGTGTTACGCTAATGTAACATTGCAATGTGCGTTTCATTGTGTACGTATCAGGCAACAAATACTGAAAAGTAAAGTATCGGACACAATGACTGATGCTATCTGCGCGTATGCTGAGCATAAGTGTTGCAATATTCTAGCGATTAAAAGATCTATCGGAGAACGCTTCGAAGAACGAACACAACAAAATGTTTCGGAATTTTTCACGGCTCTCATGTCGACGTATTCCGAAATGAAGAATGTATTAGAACTCGAATTGAAGTACGTAACATCTTGTTCAAATGCCAAATGTAATTACAACGTAACTACGCTGGAAAAGAGTTGTTTGCTGTTATTAACTATAACGTCGACATTAAAAAGGAAAAACTTGTCACTCTGGAAACTTTGATTGAGTCAGAATTTTCGAAATAGTAAACGATAAATGGTAATTTTAACGAATGTAAGGGTACCGTTATGAAAAAGAAAACCGTAATCGAATCGACTTAATCCGTCTTAGTAATACAGCTCAATTTATATACTTTTGTAAACGGTTCTTCCAAAAAAATTATCGATAATCGGATTAACTCCGTACCGACGAATACTGTCACGATTAATAAAGAAAAGTTCAAGTTAATAAGCGCTATATTTCACGAGGTCGAAGAAATGAATCGTGGTCGTTATACGTGTATGTTGAAAGCAGACAAAAAATCGGAATGGTGTTACTGTAATGATTTACAAGTTATCAAGAAGAAATGGCTCAAAGGAGTACAAGAGGCATACATGTTCTTGGAGCAGATTAATAATAATAATAATAATAGCTCGGGAGTCAGCCTAATATTGGGGCCTACCAACGACACTAGGTCCATTGTGTCTTCCCAGCCGTACTAACCCCAGGTCAGCTCAGACCAATCTTCCTTCAGAAGCAAAGGAGATCTCTGACCTGGAGTTGATATACCTGCTCAGGCTCGAGAAATATCGAGCCCAATAGAAGTCGCCTATATCCAGCATACGCTGGACATTCGTATAGGGCGTGGAGAGTAGTCTCTTCTTCGTGTTCGCCTTTCCTGCACTTCGGGTTATCACTAAACCCTAGCTTGTGCATATGGTAGTTGGTGAAGGTAGTTGGCCATGGCCCGTGTAGATTTGCTCCACCAGCCTGGTCTCCCCTCTTCTTAAGGTCCTAATACTCCTAGCAAGGTTCCTACTGGATACCTCTCCCAGTAGGGCCCTTGCCTGCCGGCACTTGGTCCTTGTTTCCTCCTTCCAATAGTCGATGTGGCTGTCCCGTAGCCAGTCCCTTATTTTTGCCCTACGACTACAGCTGGGCAGTCCAAGGGTCGGCTTCGGTTTCACCAAACTGGCTGATGAGCCGCTTCTTGCTAGCTCATCAGCAATTTCATTGCCTTTGATTCCCGAGTGCCCCGGGACCCACACAAGAGCGACGTCATTGCCCGCGGAAAGCCTGTCCAATGCACTCTTGCACTCCCAAACTAGTACGAGTCAAAGACGTACGCCCACAGCGCCCCCAGAGCAACTCTGCTATCCAAGCAGATCCTGATGCGCCTGCCCATGAGCGCAGCTCATGATTGCCACCACCTCCGCTTGGAATACCGTGGTGAATTCTCCGAGGGGGAGAGCTTCCCTGAATCCACCACGGTTTCCGAAGATCCCACCACCGGCGCCCCCGTCAGTCTTGGAGCCATCCGTGTACCAGACGTCCCCATTCCTAACAGCGGGCACCTCGTGCCTCTCCCACTCCTCACGACTAGGCAGATAGATTTTGAACGATCTATCGAAGTCGCGCCTTCTTGACATCCTGTCTTGCCGCATTTCCAACACGGTTTCCATCTGATTTCTCCCGTGGTATCCGGGTGTGACCCACCCCGATCGTCCATTTGCCCTCACACATCAACCTGTACGCAGTGGCCGCCGCTGCCGCCACTATCACAAGATGGAGTGGTTCGATGCCGAACAGCACTCCCATTACTGCCACCGGCGTTGTCCTCATTGCTCCCAGGGCCTCTCTTAGAATAAGAGCCCTGACGCGTTCCAGCGATGCTCGAGTTTCCGCTAGCTGTATCCTTGGCCACCAGACCACAGCAGCATAGAGCAGCTATCGTGGCCGGAGCACCGCTGAGTATAGCCAAAGCACCCTATCCGTCTGAAGTCCCCAGATTTGTCCAAAGGTTCTTCAGCACAGCCAGAAATATGTGCAGGTCTTCCTGCACACCGCCTCCAGGTGCAGCTTCCAAGTCAGTCTTTTATGCAGGATAACTCCTAGATACTTGACTGACGTCTCGGGAATCAGTCTGACCCCTTCCAAAACGGACCCCTTCACGGAGCCCACTTTGTACTTGTGGGTGAAAATTACCAGACTTGTCTTATTCGGATTAACCGACAGACCCGTCCTTTTACACCATTCTTCCACCCCTAGAGCCTCTTGTGTGAGCTCAAGGATCGTTTCTAGGAAAGGGCCTCCTATCAGAATCGCTAAATCATCAGCGTACCCAATTGTCTCCAAGCCCTTGCCATTAAGCTCTTCAAGCAGCCTATCCTCTACTAAGCACCACAGGAGTGGTGAGAGGACTCCCCCTTAGGGACGGCCTCTCCCCACCCATCCTTCTACACTCACCGTACCCAGTGATGTCGTCACTTGACGTCCAAGCATTCCCCGGATCCACTTCATGAGCTTCACCGGTACGCCCCGCCTTGCTGCCTCAGCACAGACTACCTCATGTGGAGTGTTGTTGAAGGCCCCCTCAATATCCAGGAAAGTGCCTACCAGAAATCCTCCTTGCTGGAGCTGCTTTTCAACCTTATAGACAACCGAGTGGAGAGTCGATATACTCGAGTGGCCAGCCCGATAGGCGTGCTGCTCGACATGCAACGGATACTGAACCAGCACACAATCCCTGATGTATACGTCGACCAGCTTTTCCAATGTCTTAAGAAAGAACGAGGTCAAGCTGATCGGTTGAAGTCCTTTGCAATGACATAATTAACTCGCCCCACCTTGGGGATAAAGACGACTCTCGCCTTTCTCCACGCCTGGGGGGTGTACCCAAGGGCCAGACAGGCTCTCATCACCCTTGTGAGGGGCCCGATCACTTGCTTCAGCCCTCTCTGAAAGAGAGCCGGGAACACAAGGTCGGGCCGACTTGAATGGTCGGAAAGATCCAATCGCCCATCTGATTTTGGTTGGCCTCACAATCTCGGCCGCTAATTTTTAATCGTTGGCACATGCCCTAAAGCAGCCCGTGTCAACTTCCCAGCACTATCCATCACCCCTCTGGAAACCAGGAAAGTTAGTCTCCAGAAGGTGCACCAGGCATCTCTCTCCGGATGCCATGGAGCCGTCCAACACTCGGACTGCTTCCAACGCTGCCTCCGGGTTTTTGGATAGGAATCTACAAAGCCTGGCGATATTCCCTCCACCGACACGCAGAAATCCCTTCAGCTTTTCTTCTTCGCCTCCACTGCAAAATCTCTGTATTCCTTCTGGGTTTTCCTGTACAGATCCTAGTCGGAGGGCCGGCCTGTGTTCCTCGCTTTGTTCCAGACCCTTCGAGCCTTGACCCTGAGATTCTGCAGTCGTGGATTCCACCAGGGAATTCCTCTATTGTTGGTGACCGTCCTGGCCGGGCAGTTCGCCTCATAGGAGCCAATCAGAGCCCTTTGTAGATATTCCACACAGAGCTCCAGCTCCTTCACCGTGCCATACCTCTTGGGGAAATCCCTGCGATTTATTCTCAGGTCCCTCTGATAGGAGTCCCAGTTCATCCTCTTTGGATACCTCACCTTCTTAACCTTCACATTGAGACCTGAAAGTCTAAAGGTTATTAGCCTGTGGTCGGAGAGGGAGGGCTCATCCGACACCTTGCATTCCCTCACCTTTCGCACGGATTCACGTGAGCAGAGAGTGAGATCTAACACCTCACTTCTCCCCGCCGGGCAAAAGGTGGATTTATTACCTCTGTTCAGAACTTCCAGGTCAGTAGTTACTAGGTACTGGGTGATACCCAGTTGGACACGGCTCAATTGGACACGAGCCATTCATAGCGCTTGAAACTACAAAGCTCCTAAGCACCGGTCGCTGTGATTGGTAGTGTCCAATAGAGCCGTGATCAATCGGGATCACACCCTAGGTACTCTAGCAACTTCCTTCCCCTTTCATTCGTGTCGGTGTTTCCCCATATGGTGTTGTGCGCATTGGCATCGAATCTCATCAGCAATGGCAGTCCTTCCCTCTGGCAGAGGTCCACCAACCTGATCAGCTCCGGTGGCGGCACCCCTTCTCTGTGCTGAAAGTAGGCCAAGCAGATGACGAGCCTCCTGGTGTCTCCAGCACTACCAGCCGCCATCACTTCCACCGCCGTCAGATCCCTGGAACACACTTCAGGCAGGAACCGTGCATCCAGCCGCTTAACCGTTATGAACGCCCTAAGTTTCTGCTCGGGGGGAGCTTTAAAAAGCTTCCCGCATGCTGAGACCCCCTTGACACATCCACAGACAACCCATGGTTCTTGTTTCAAGGAAATGGCTGTGTGCATCACAGACTGGCGCCAGGCTAGAACCGCCGAGGCCCCTTTGCTGTGATGCAGGTTAATTTGTGTAACCTCTATCACCGACCAGCCCATTATACGAGCAAATCTTTGGATCGAGGCTCCTCCTTGCCCGCCCCCTCACTATGAGATCGAGCCACCTTAACGGTGATCTGCTCGATCCCATAGCATAGCTTGGAGTCCCGCTCCCTCAACTTGAGAACGCTGGACTCCAAGATGCCGAAAACGTAATTCCTCCCTTCAAGGGAAGCGCTTATGTTTTCGGCAAAGACGCGCCAAGTCAGAGCACCGATGTCCGGATTTTGCCTCTCCAGCAGCGCCAGGACAGCAGCCGCGGGCTTCGGAGGACACGGAACCCAGACCATCGCCCTGTGTCGCCTTTAAAGCTCATCCAAGCCTACCACTCTGAGCTTGGTGCCCTCCCACGGCACGATGCCCCCCACCCGGCCTTCCAGCCAGTTAAGGGACGCCGCGTCCTCTGATGATGACTGCCCCGTTCTTGAGGGTAGCCGGTCCCACAAATCTGTGTAGGGAATCCTCCTGGATCCCATCCATCTCCGCCAGGACCGCTCCTCGAAACAAGGTTAGCTGCTCCGGAGTGATCCTCTTCTAAGGGTACCCCTCCAGAATAACCGCCCTTGCAAACAGGTCAGCCATCGTTGCGAAGTGGATGGTTAAAAAGCCTAGGCCCAGTTGCCTTAGCCCTAGGCTTTTTAACCATCCTCTTAACCTAGGGGGGGGGGAGGTGGTCAGAGCTCGCGCGGCACTCTTTACCGATGAGCCCTGTTACCTCCTCCACCGGCGTAGTAAGGGCCGACGAGGGACCCGGAGGCTGCCCTTCAAGAGCCTTCTGCTTGTCCCTCTTCGCCCGTCTCTTCTGGGCTCTACTGCGGTTCCTCTTATGAGGCGCCCTCACATCCGCATTGCTCCCGTTTCTTTCCGAGTCCAAAGGGGCCCGTTCCAAAACAGGAGCCATCTCCACCTCCACAGCAGCGACCACCTCGCTTTCCGAGCACTCGCAGGCCCGTACTTGCGCCGTGGTCGCCGCCACCTCCGCTGAGTGCCCTTTCGGGCCCGCGGTTATCTCGTCTTCATTTATTTTAAGTGTGTCTTAATCTATCCATACACATCCACGAGCAGCTAGAGAACGACAAGATACGCCCACGTAGAGCCCCGCATGCGTGGATAAGGCTAGATACTCTGGCGTTTCGCCCGGTGCCTCAGAGGCATCGATCACGACACTGCTCCAACAGATCCACGCAGCCTTCACCTCGATGGCTTCTAGCTTAGCTTAGGAGGCTGGTCCACGTCAGCGGTTTTCCCGGACCCACGCAGGGTTTTACACCTGGAGACCCGTTTATAACCGCCACTATCCGGAGAGACCTCCAGTGACACACGGGGTTTCACACCCGGGTGACCGGGACATCCCTCCGGACGTCCTCCAATCCGCCACCTGGAGACGCGCCCGGTAAACAGCCCACGGGTTGGAGCAGATTAGTATTTCCGAAGTAAGTTCGGAAATAACTTTTACATATAATGACACTTTCTTAGAATATGACGGAATTCTTCTGGTACGACTACGTGAACCTTAATAAACTATTGAAGTTTATAATTAAATGTTCTTTTTATTAGGTGTACAACTTTGTTTCCGCCCTTCTTTTTCCGAAATTCGAGGCTTTATTGTAAAAAAGTGGTTATACATTTATGATTCAAAGTATTGTCCATCGCTGGCCACTACTTTCACCCATCTTTCGGGCAGCGTACGAATCCCGCATCGGAAAAATCTGGTCATCTTTTGAGGCGATCCACGAATCGATCCAATTCTTTACTTCTTCATAAGACCGTAAGTGCTGGTCAGCCAGGACGTGTGCCATTGATCGAAACAAGTGATAGTCAGACGGAGCCACGTCTGGAGAATACGGCGGGTGGGGTGGGACTTCCCATTTCAACGTTTTCAAGTATGTCTTGACCACTTTCGCAACATGGGGTCGAGCATTGTCATGCTGCAAAATCATTTTATCGTGTCTCTCGTTGTATTGCGTTTGCCTTCCAATGCTCGGCTCAAATGCATCAATTGCGTTCGATACCGATCGCCTGTGATTGTTTTAGTTGGTTTTAACAGCTCATAATACACCACGCCGAGTTGGTCCCACCAAATACAGAGCATGACCTTGGAGCCGTGAATACTTGGTTTGGCCGTCGACATGGAAGCATGGCCGGGAACTCCCCATGATTTTCTGCGCTTGGGGTTATCGTAATGAACCCATTTTCCGTCCCCAGTCACAATGCGATGCAGAAATCCCTTCCGTCTTTGCCTTTCAAGCAGCTGTTCACAAGTAAACAAACGCCGTTCAACATCTCTCGGCTTCAACTCGTACGGCACCCAATTTCTTTGGTTCTGAATGATTCCCATGGCTTTGAGGCGTTTTGAAATGGTTTGTTGAGTTACTCCCAATGATCGTGCCAATTCTTCTTGATTTTTACATGAGTCTTGATCAAGTAATACCTCCAGTTTTGCATCTTCAAAAACCTTCTCTCTTCCACCGCTATGCCGGTCTCCGACGTCAAAATCACCGTTCTTGAAGCGTTGAAACTACTCACGACACGTTCTTTCACTAATAGCGGCCTCACCATAAGTATTTGAGAGCATTCGATAAGCCTCAGCCGCAGATTTCTTCATATTGAAGCAGAAAATTAAAACCTCCCGCAAATGATGAGAATTTGGCTCGTAAACTGACATTTTCAATCGAGAATAACTTTATGATGCAGACACAAATCGACTAATGTTTCTATGGGATTATGTTGACAGATGCCCAAGTTTATTGTATGACGTCTATGATCTATTTATTTCGCCCACCACTTACCGCTAAAGCCATCTATAGGAAAACGGCGGAAGCAAAGTTGTACACCTAATATTTCACAACGCATGAGCATATAAAACTATACTAATTATATTAAAATTAATAATAATATAATTAACACTAAAGTATGTAATAAAAATTTTCTACCGCCGCCACTGTAGGCCAGGTCCACTACCACCGTCGCCGCCACCACTGCCGCAGCTTTCTGTAAGATGAAAATACTCATATAAATAAAAAATATATATATAAGATAGTATATACAAAATATTTAAAAAATATATATTTATAAAATCAAATATAATCAATTAACCTTACATTCCCACATTTCCTCTGAAAAGTCGGGTTCATACGATCGGAGACCGAAAAGTTCGGCGAGGAACAAATCGCCGTCGTCCCAAATATCCATAAATTCGACTCTGAACTCTCGCTCAGCTCGCCTCTCCGCGTGTATCATTTGTCTATTGAATATGTTCATAAATCCCCGGATGCGCACATTCCCGCGGTGTGTAGCCTGGAAAAAGGGAGTATGAAAGTGAATTAGAAAAAAGTATTGTTATTTATAATTTATAAAAATTACATTGTGTAATTTATAGATTATAATAAACTTACGAATGGGATCTTGAGGATTCCCAGCTCATTAGCTAGTTGCAGCCGGCAAATTCTTTCATTATCGACAACGATATACTGGAATAAGAACTGTAAATAAAATAAATTTTAAATAAAAATAAAAAAATTTCTAACATATAGATAAAAAGAAAAAACACTTACTCCATCCACCGGAAACTCGTATGTAATCTCCAAAAGATCCCAGCAGGTTGCTCATCGTTAATTCACACTGACACAACATTAAGGAAAAAATAAAAAAGTATGTATGACAAAAAAGCCTCGCCCATACACATTTATATACCATTGTCCCCATCGAACATGTTAACGGATGTGGTTTCTATCGAGGATACAAAACTGCATAAAAATAGATATCCTTATGAAAATTGAAATAACATCATGTGAAAGAGAACGCATCCGATAAGGATGTTGTACCCCAACAGGAATATATAAATACGCAAAAAAAACTGTGTAAAAGGAAATCACGATAGATTCTTATTTTAATATCTTTTTTATTAAACTAAGAATTAAAAAAACATGACAGTAAAAGTGTGTGTGTATGTGTGTAGTACAATCGAACGCATCGATACCGCGACGTTGGTACGAACGGGCGTTAGTGCGAGAGCGAGTGAACGGTGTCGATGCGAGTGAGAGAATAGTTATAATAACGGGTTCTGGATAATTTGCTGGCGAGGCGTGGGAAGCTCTCGACACCATCGGTGTTTACCGATATAAATCATACACGCCATGTTGTCAAATGTTCGTAAAAAATCTGGTCACGTGACATGTACTATTTAGTAACGTCACATTGATGATGTCACTGCGAAACATGTCGTGACATGTTGTGACTTGTCGCGGCATCTCCTTGAAAAATCTTTGATTACGCTAAATCTAGTCATGAGAGATCAAATCTTTTAATACGCATTCATCGATGCGAGCGAGAGCGAACGGGCGTTGGTGCGAGCGAGAGCGAACGGGCGTTGGTGCGAGCGAGAGCGAACGGGCGTTGGTGCGAGCGAGAGCGAACGGGCGTTGGTGCGAGCGAGAGCGAACGGGCGTTGGTGCGAGCGAGATCGAGCAAATAGTATAACGAGTTCTGGATAATTTGTCGGCGAGGGGCCACTCGTTGACACGGAAAGGGGGGGGGGGAGCTCATCGGTGCGAGCGAACAGGCGTAGGTGCAAACGGCGTTGGTATGAGAGAGACAGCGCGTGCGACAGTACACGCGGGAAAATAACGCGCGAACTCCCTCAGTCCAGTACACATTTGACTCCCGGCACCACGGAAAACTCGCCTTACCACTTTTACCCCCACCAAGCAGACACCTACTGGCGCCGAGTCGGCCAACTTCGCCGCTGCGCGAGAGCGAGCGAGACAGCGAGAGAGAGCGTCCGTCCTTCTCACCAGTGATGCACTTTTGGCTCCCCAGCAACACGGAATCCAGCCCCACCACTTGTACCCCCACCAAGCAGACACCTACCGGCATCGAGTCGGCCGTCTTCGCCGCTGCGCGAGAGTGAGCGAGACAGCGAGAGACAGCGCCCATCCTTCTCGCTCTACAAGCGAGTATCAGAGCGAAAAGGACGGCCGCTCTCTCCAGCTGTCTCGCTTCCTCTAGTATCGTAGTCGCTTGTTATAACCGATCGAAAACCGAAAATGTACTTTCTCGGCCGCTCGGCGTATTCCTGTACAGGGTATCCTGACCTTTTTTGCCAATCACTTTCGTGTCGATAGAGCAGACTAAACTGAGTCGAAAAGTCCTCTACCATTCTGCAATAGTTAACAAGATATTAATTACTAAAAATTGCAAAATATTGGTCTTGAATAATTTTTTACTCAAATACTATTAACTTTACAGGAAAACTGCAAGAGACAAAAATTATTTTCTTCTCATAAAGTTTTGAGAATTTTTTCAGAATTTTTTATCAACTTTTTAATACTGCATTTTCTTATTTTTACCAAAATGAGAAAATACGGTATTAAAGAATTCTAAAAAAATTCTGAAAAAATTCTCAGAACTTTATGAAAAGAAAATAAATAATTTATGTCTCTAGCAGTTTTTCTGTAAAGTTGATAGTATTTGAGTAAAAAATTATTCAGAACGAATATTTTGCGATTTTTAGTAATTTATATCTTTTTAACTATTTGCGAAAATTGTAAAATGGTAGAGGACTTTTGGACTCAGTTTAATCCGCTCTATCAACACAAAAGTGATTGGCAAAAAAGGTCGGTATACCCTGTACAGGAATACGCCGAGCGGCCGAGAAAGTACATTTTCGGTTTTCGATCGCTTATAACAAGCGACTACGATACTAGAGGAAGCAAGATAGCGAGAGAGAGAGAGCAGCCGTCCGTTTCGCTCTAATACTCGCTTGTAGAGCGAGAAGGACGGGCGCTGTCTCTCTGTGTCTCGCTCGCTCTCGCGCAGCGGCGAAGACGACCGACTCGATGCCGGTAGGTGTCTGCTTGGTGGAGGTACAAGTGGTGGGGCTGGTTTCCGTGTTGCCGGGGAGCCAAATGTGTATCACTACCTAGAACATGTGACAATCAACCCAAAACACGGGGTTAATTGTCATATTTTCGCAGCTTCATTTAAAATTAAATAACTTATTTTTATGATATGATGAATTCACGAGTAATATTTTTTTTAATAACTAAAGAATGTAGGTATATATTGTAACGTATATAATATTTTAAAATCAAGCATCCACTTTTCTAAAAATCAATAATCAAAAACTGTGACAATCGGCCCCGGTCTCCCCTACATACTCCAACCGTTTTTCAACCAAGATATAGCGTAATGTAATTTTTCTAGAAATAATATTTATTAATTATTTTAAATACCTAAATACACCAAGTTTCATAATTAATCGATTGAGCGCCAACATCTGGTTGCTATCGAAATCGATGATATTGAAACGCAATGTCTTCCTTGATAAAAGAGCCTCGATCGTTTATTCTTTTTTTGGAAGAGACATGACAATCAAACATGTTTTTTGCAATATGTTTCAAGGTTAATAGAAGTGTAAATGTATAAGTGAAAGTCGATAGAATTGTATTTTCATAAATTTTTATAAGAGTAGAGCGTTTTTTTTAAGCATACTTTAAAAATAAGCACATAATTCTCTACTCTGAAAAGAGGGAATTACAGACGAAAATAAATTCAGTCTGGAAATGTGTCAGATTATAGTACGTTGAAATTTACGAGAGCGAACTCGTCTTATTGTTAGTAAATCGTTGTAAACATGGATCGAGATTTCAGTCAAGGAGAGCGCGATCTGTTGAATCGATCCCACCAAATTGCTAACTTGAAGGAGTGTTTCGCGTGGATAAAAGTGTGCAATGAATTAATTAAACAGCTTGAAGAATGCAATCATGTCAAGCGTCCACGGCTCTCCCTTGGATGCCGACAATCTCTAATCGCTACAATTGCACGACTCGAGGGTACAGAGACTCAATTAGAAAGACGATTTCTGCATTTTGGTGATGATTACGCGAGCACTAGCAATAACAGTGCCAATAACTCGGAAAGATCTTTTGTTTGGCGAGAGATCGATCCGGCGTTTGAAAATCGAATTTTAACTGGTACGGTAATTAACGCGGACTATATCGAGCCGCGACGATTTTTAGAAGACATCAACAGTGTAGTGCTCGAGCGAGTGCAAGACACAATAGAAAGACACAACTGTATAAAAGTGAACACTATATTTAACGGCGAATTTGCGACGGGCGATAAACGTGCCAATAAAAGTATTAATACTAAAAACTATGAACTCTTTCAAACATCGAACTTGCGTGAGTGGTATGAGAGATACGTCATCGAACCGACATTGACATCTCTCGAGGAGTTTCAAGAACGTGACAGTGGGTGGGCGTTGTCGCGAATCATGAATCTTACAATAAACTTCAATAAGTGTAATCCATTGCGCGCGGGATGTCGCTTCGAAGTGCCGCGAGAGATAATGACAAAGAGAGCGGTGATTAACGTGGGATCGATGGACAATGCATGCTTCGCGTGGTCGGTGGTCGCCGCTCTGTACCCAGCCGAAAGAAACACGGATCGCGAATCTTCCTATCCAGACCGGAGGTGTTACGACCGCCTTTTGCGCCCCATCGCAAGGATTGCTAAGTCCCTGAAGCACCAATCCCCCGCCTATTGCAACGAACCAACAACTAAAAAAAAGGAATTTCCATCAATTTACATAACACAAGAATACGAATACAATAAAGGAGGGAGTGTAAAAATGGTCAAAATTGGCCCTGAATGGACACCTTTAAAACCTATGCAGTTGTCATTTTAAAAGTCCGTACATTCATGAAAAAATGCTTATTTATCCAGGAGAGCTTGGGAAACCTTCCAAAAATAATAAAATAGGTCGTTTAAACGCTCTGCAAAGGAATTCATTTTACCAAACATCAATCCATCCTTGTGTAGGTAAACGCCGTACACGTGATCTATACCGCTCTCTTTATCTTGCGCTCCCCGCAGGACAGCCTCGACGTATTTTTGACCCAACGGGTCCAAGCTGGCTCGCAACGCCTCTCGACCTTCCAACGTTTGCAGCTGATTTTGAATCTTCGTCGCTAGCGAGTCTTCCGTCGTTTCGAAAAGTTCTCCAACGACTCTATCGTCGGTACGATTTTGGCACGCAGGGTGGAGGTTATCGGTTCGGGCGATCAATCATCGGATTTATGCAGAGTTAAATCTAGGTGGAAGAAAAAAGAATTTATTTCTAATTATACTTATAATAATTTAAATGTGAGCGAGGGTGTGTTACCTGGAGCTTATGGACTTCCTAAAATCCATAAACCAGGTACACCCCTTAGAATTATTATCTCAGCGATGGAGAGTCCACTCTACCCTTTGGCATCTTTTTTACACAAAATAATTTACAAGGTGAGCAGCAATTCCTCCAGTCACATAAAAAATAGTTTTCATTTGACCAGCGTTCTGAGAGAGACTAAGTTTGATAGTGATTTTATTTTGATCTCACTTGACGTGATTTCTCTTTTCACCAATATACCGCTTGAATTAGCTCTGGACAGCATTTCTCATAGATGGCCTCTGATTTCAAATATTACGAACATAACTAAAGAAGAATTTAACGTCGCTCTAAGACTCGTGTTTAACTCGGCTTTCTTCTCTTTTGATAGGGTCATTTACAGACAAAAATTTGGAATGCCTATGGGTTCACCTCTGTCTCCAGTGATCGCTGACATTGTTCTACAAGACCTGGAAAGGAAAGCTTTAGATACTCTAGGTTTTCATATCCCGTTCTATGTCCGATATGTGGACGATATCGCCATGGGGATCCCTTGTGAAAAGACCTCAGAAATTTTAAATATATTTAACTCGTTCCACCCTAGGTTACAGTTTACGATGGAGATAGGTGGCAGCGAACTGAATTTCTTGGACATTACCATTATTAAAAACAATGAGCGATTGGAATTTGATTGGTATCATAAGCCAACATTTTCCGGTAAATACCTAAATTTTTTGTCAGAACATCCTCTTTCACAGAAGAAGGGCATGGTTATGGGAATGGTTGATAGAGCTTTCCTATTATCAGTTCCTAAATATCACAAAAAGAATTTAATTTTTGTTATAGAGACACTTTTAAACAATGACTATCCGATGGATTTTATATTTAATGTAATAAGTGAACGTCTTAAATCTTTGTTACATGGGAAAACGTTGAAACAAAATATTGAAAACGAATTTTGTACAGATGACACAAGAAAGATGTAGTTCTCGTTTCCTTATGTGACGAAGGTTTCGGACAAATTTAGAGATATAATTAAGGATTTTAACGTCAATCTTGCGTTCTTCAGTCTTAATAAACTCAATTGTTTTATAAAAACACATAAAGATCCAGTGCCTAATTTGGCAAAGAGAAATGTAGTGTATAAGATTAACTGCAATGATTGCGACGCATCATACGTCGGGCAGACAAAAAGAACAGTGAAGACGAGAATCACAGAACACAGAAATGATATTCGAAAAACTAATAGCAATCATTCAGTTATCACTGAGCATAGATTGAATTTTAACCATGATTTTGATTGGGACAAGGTGGAAATTGTTGATAATGAACGATTTTTATACAAACGACGAATTGCCGAAATGGTTCACATACAATTACAGAAGAATGGTTTGAATTCACAGTCCGACACCGAATTTTTACATCATGCATACATATCGATTCTTAATGATCTAAATTGAATATTGGCATTAGTATGTTACCTGCCTTTATCTTTTGTTGTCTATGCTTGGTGTGAATCTACATGTTGTGTTTCTTGACTTGTTCAATATGTAATTTCGTGAAGGGTGACTTACGTATGTTTCATGCTTGTATTCAAACGCTTTTCGTTTTGACTTATTCGCTTGTCGATCACTAGTCTGTTAACATGACATACCACGTTTCTCGATATAATTTGATTTAAAATTTATTTAATAATAACACACTGGAAAAATTTTTACTTATTGTTGACGGTTGTTAAATTTTGCGGTATTTGTTGTTAATTTGGATGATTTGTACATGGCTATGCGGGTGAGTGATTCATTGGTAATTTATAAAAAAATTTTTTTATTGACATATCGTGGTAAAAATTATTTTTCTTCACACAGAATACATCTGTGATCGTTGCCACTAGCTTTAACAATCTTGTGTCACGATTTGAAGAAGATGGAACGAGTGGTCACTCTCTAGTCTAGCTATGAAAATTAATATGACTGTATAGTTCGGATACATTGAAGATGGCTCGAAGGAAGGCCGAAACGTCTGAACAGAGTAATATGGAATAAATTCTTAACTCATCGCAAACGTCTACAGCGAATTTACTCTCATTAGCCCTTGATTATTTTCTTGTTTATGCAGAGTCGCGGAAGGTTCGAACATCTCGCTCGCTTCTTCTCCCTCCTCTTGTTCCTCTTCCTCCTCCTTCCTCTCACGTTTAGGGACAGACGCTGCATCTTCGTCGCGTGACTCTCTCTTTGTCGCGTGCTCGCCGAGACTGTCAACGAAAAATCACAGCGGCTCGATAAGAGGTTTAAAATGTCTATCCAACGCGATGCTCTCCTCGACTCTACCAGAGCGCGATGTTTCTTGCGAATCGACTCGCTCGTCTTCTCGATCTCCCTCACGATTTTTTCAAGCTCGCGCACATCTGCCATGTTCGTCTGTGGCTAAGTATCGACTAGTCACGTTACGGTATGGCGAACTCGATAAGTCCTTTTCTGTATCGTCCATTTGTCAGCGCATTGTCTTCGTCTATCACTACCAAACCATATTTTTGTTGTCAACAGTCTGCACAACGTGTAAAATTCGTCATACGACATGTCGGTATTCACATGATCGTTGTAAACGTGTTTCGAATTGATACCGTCCTGTTTGAACAGCAAGTCCGCGTTATCGCGTATCAGATGTTTAGGTATTCTCGCATACGTCTGACAGAGATAGAAGCAGTCGACGTTCGCGTGACGGCCCATCGAAAAGTATTCTCTCACCGCATCCTGCTTGTCGCATGTCACGTTATCAAAGATAACAATAGAATTTGGACGCGCCTCGCACGGTGGAACGTCACTGTTGTTGGAGAACGTAAAGTAACCGATTTCGTCAATAAATGTAAACAAATTTTCGAGATATTGATACTTTAGCTGTTGCAACGATTTCGAGTAGACGTATACGTTCTCGAAACGTACGCCGTTCGAACTCTCTAGTAAGCTTATGAGAACGTTGGTTTTACTGCAATTCGATGGGCCGCAAATGATCGCGCGTATAGTATTCGGCAGCATTTCGCCGTGCTTGCGCTTCTCCACGGCGCTTCCCATTATTAGCGATTTCGCGTCGCAGTTCGCGACGCGTATCGCCAGCGGTTACAACACGAATTTCATGCTCGCACCAGTGATGCACATTTGGCTACCCGGCAACACGGAAACCAGCCCCACCACTTGTACCCCCACCAAGACACCTACCGGCACCGAGTTGGCTGTCTTCGCCGCGACAGCGAGGGAGACAGCGAGAGACAGCGCCCGTCCTTCTCGCTCTACAAGCGAGTATTAGAGCGAAAAGGACGGTCGCTCTCTCTCGCTGTCTCGCTTCCTCTAGTATCGTAGCCGCATGTTATAAGCGACCGAAAACCGAAAATGTACTTTCTCGGCCGCTCGTATTCCTGTACAGGGTATCCCGACCTTTTTTACCAATCACTTTTGTGTAGATAGAGCGGATTAAATTCAGTCGAAAAGTCCTCTACCATTTTGCAATTTTCGCAATAGTTAACAAGATATTAATTACTAAAAATTGCAACATATTGGTCTTGAATAATTTTTTACTCTAATACTATCAACTTTACAGAAAAACTGCAAGAGACCAAAATTATTTATTTTCTTCTCATAAAGTTCTGAGAATTTTTTCAGAATTTTTTAATACCGTATTTTCTTATGTTGATAAAAATAAGAAAATGCAGTATTAAAAAGTTGATAACAAATTCGAAAAAAATTCTCAAAACTTTATGAGCAGAAAATCAATAATTTTTGTCTCTTGCAGTTTTTCTGTAAAGTTGATAGTATTTGAGTAAAAAATTATTCAAAACCAATATTTTGCAATTTTTAGTAATTAATATCTTGTTAACTATTGCGAAAATTGCAAAATGGTAGAGGACTTTTCGACTCAGTTTAATCCGCTCTATCAACACAAAAGTGATTGTCAAGAAAGGTCGGGATACCCTGTACAGGAATACGCCAAGCGGCCGAGAAAATACGTTTTCGGTTTTCAATCGCTTATAAAAGCCATGGCACATAAAAAAATTTAAGGCGTAAGACTTAAGCAGTAAGCGAATCGACCAATCACAATAGAGACCGTAAGACCATACATAAGCAATAGCCAATCCAACATGTTGATTTCGTTACTGCTTACGTCTTACATCTTAAGTTTTGTGCCAAGTCCTTAACAAGCGACTGCTATACTAGAGGAAGCGAGACAGCGAGAAAGAGCGGCCATCCTTTCCGCTCTAATCCTCGCTTGTAGAGCGAGAAGGACGGGCGTTGTCTCTCGCTGTCTCGCTCGCTCTCGCGGCGAAGCAGTGGTGCACATTTGGCTCCCCGGCAACACGAGAATCATCCCCACCACTCTCGCTGTCTCGCTCGCTCTCGCGCAGCGGCTTCGCGAGAGGGAGCGAGACAGCGAGAGTGGTGGGGAGGAATTTCAGGGTATAAGTGGTGGGGCTGGTTTCCGTGTTACCAGGGAGCCAAATGTGCAGCACTGACGTGTAGTGTTGCACGATCGCACCAATTAATTGGCAAGGCTGCTGCTGACTATAATCGCAACATTTTTATCTTCTGTTTTGTGGATTGTGTTTTTAATGCGATTCTCCACCATGATTTTGCAATAAACGTTTTTTCTCAACGTAAGAGGGATTGAGTCGAAGTACTAAGAACTTCAAGTTAGCTTGGAACGCGTTCGTGTTCCAAGTGAAGCAGTTAACTGAGTTCTGAAGAACCATTCGTCCGAGGCGGACGCGTATTAGGCGCAATCCTAGCCTAACGTTCGCACTGCACATTGTGACAAAACAACTACCACAAAATTGAAAAGGATTGAAGAATTTTTCTGTTCTTCTGTCATTTTGTAAGTGTTATATTTTAACTGCATGACTAAATTGAATAATTTTCACGTCTCATTCTCTTTGGGTGCATTCCATTTCACGCATGATGATGTGCATAATGCATTTATTCTTGTTTAACATTCGGTGCGTAACAAGGATAAATGATGCACATCGTGCATGAAACGGAACGCAGCCTTTATATTGTACATTCCGAAAGATTCTGTAAGTAGATTTCTTCACGCGCTTTAGCAAAATTGCGTCCGATAAATAATTTTTGCGCTTTTTTTTTGTTAACTTCAACTTGCTCTCCTGTAAAAACTACTAATGAACATAATTTTACTAAAGGAAAAAGTCATTTTTTGTGCTAAAACGAACAACTTTTTCCTATAGTAAACATAGACTTATAAGAGGGGTGATCCCGATTGATCACGGCTCGATTAGACACCACCAATCACAGCGACCAGGTGCCTAGGAGCTTTGTAGTCCCAAGCGCTGTGAGTGGCTCGTGTCAAATTGAGCCGTGTCCAACTGGGTGCCACCCCTTATAAGATAGACGGAGCGTTCATGAGAGGAGCTGAAGATAACATTGAAGGACAGCTCTACTCCAGACATAGTTGTTTCCCTCTTTCATAGTGAGCGGTGGGGGACCAAATAGTTTGAGCGTAAGGCCACAATTCTCGAACGTCTACCTTTATTGCTCTCGGCCACTTCCCGGCCTGCCGCGGCAAACAATCAATTCACTACTAGAACAGAAGAGAACTACTCCGCGACTGTTTCTTTCTCTTTCTATCACGTCTTCAGCTTCTCTCGTACGAATGCTCCGTATATCTTATAAGTCTATGGTAGTAAAATTACATTCGATAAATAATTGTTGCGTTTACTTGTATAACTTCAACGTGCTTTCCTGTAAAAACTACCATTGTATGTATACAGAATATCCCAGAATAATCGCTAAATATTTCATGTGCTGGTAGAGCGGACTAGACTGAGTCGAAAAATCCTATACTATTTAGCAATTTTCGCAATTATTAACAAGATATTAATTACTAAAAATTGCCGAAAATTGATTTTCAATCATTTTTTACTCAAATACTATCAACTTTACAGAAAAACTACAAAAGATAAAAATCGTTTATTTTCTTCTCATAAAGAGGTAAGAAATTTTTCAGAATTTTTTCAGAATTTTTTAATATCATATTTTCTTATATTGGTAAAAAATAACAAAATGCAGTACTAAAAAGTTGATAAAAAATTATGAAAAAATTCTTATATATATATACAGAGTGTCCGAAAAGTGTGGAAACGGTCGAATATCTCGAGAAATACACACCGAATCAGAAATCTGAAAATATACGTATTCAATGTTTTCAAAAAAGCTATCTTTTGACATATAACATGACCCCCCACCCCCACCCGCTGTGGGTGAAAGAGAGGGTAAGTTTAAAATTTTAAATGGGAAACCCCATTTTTTATTGCAGATTTCGCTTCTTCAGAAAAAGCTACATAAATTTTACAATTACAAACATTTTTTTGATGACAGATGGCGCTGTAATAAGCGAAATTAAAAAATGAGTCTAAAACGTTTAAAATATCTCAAGAAATACTCAAAGTGTTTAAAGTTATAACGTGGTTACAATATAAAGGTTACAAAGATCAAAGGCATACACCACAATCGCCTGCTGTTAATGGCTAACAAGTAATTTTTGTTTATTAATTTCTAGAATACATTTAATAAACGTTTCGGTCCCAAATTGGACCTTCCTCAGTATTACATAAATTATTGATTACCCTTATCACGCAAAACGACTTATATTTAAATAGAAACAATTATGTTGATTAGTACGTATACAGCTCACCATATATATTTGTTAAATAAAATTTCGTCTGATGCTTTAATTGTAATATTTCATACGATTTCATGTGACATCAAATTCCGGAGATTGCTCGTAGACAAGAGTGACAAAATTTTGATCTCCATCAAGCCAACGCAAAAGTGCCTTGTTCTGTGTACATTACGTGTATTATACTTAAATTTGAATTTAGTGGTCAACAATAACATTACTGAATTTCATTATAGTCAATTACAAGACTTAATTCCGTTTATATAATTTTATACGCACTTCTTTTTAACAAGAGATCAGATAAATGAATTGTGACAATTCAAATTTAAAATTATT
>NW_017297596.1:54399-57945 GCF_001594075.2 Trachymyrmex cornetzi
AATGCATTTTATATACTACATGACTGACATCCATTTTATCGATCTTATCCTTTCCAGTTTTTATTATTGAATTTAGCTTATTCATAGGTTTGTACGCTATCCTAAACCCGTATTTTTCCGCTAAACATTTAAAACTTTCCGACGTATTTTTTATGTATGGAATAGTAAAAAAAGTCTTATCTGAATTCTGATCATTAATCTGACATTCGTTTTCGTACACATCTTTCCGTTGTGATAACCCTTTAATTCTTTTATTGATGATACTAAAAATCAAATCTAATGGATATCCGTTCTGCAATAATGTGTCAATCAGTTTTTTGATGTTATTACAATAATATTCCGTGTGTGAGAGAAAAACAATTCTATCTAATAATCCAATAATCACACCCCTTTTATGAACCACCGGATGATTGGAATCAAAATTGAGATAACGTCCCGAGTCAGTCGGTTTTTTATAATTGTCGAACTTGATCTGCATATTTTCTACTCTCAACGTAACATCCAGAAAACTCACAGCACCATTGTCATTCCGCGAACAAGTAAATTTAACCCTGTCATTATATAAATTGAACATATTTAATGTTTCATTAATTTTGTCGTGTGGAATAGCCAATGATATCATCTACGTATCTGTAATATATTGGAATCCCTATATTTAATTTCCGTAACACATTGATTTCTAGATCCTGTATTACTATATCGGCTAGAATGGGTAATAAAGGAGAGCCCATCAGCATGCCAAAGATTTGTTTGTAGTATGTATTATCGAATTTGAAATAGGTAGAATTGAAAATTAAAGATATGGCATTCAAGAATTCATTCTTCGGGATCTTAGTATTATTTTCTATGAATTCCCATCTTGCATTAATACTATCAACTACCAGATTCTCTGAGATGTTAGTATACATAGATTCGATATTAAAAGATACCATCCTATAATTCTCCTCAAGTTGAAAACCATGCAGGTTTTTCACCAACTCTAAGCTGTTTTTTATGTGACTTAATCCTTTCTTTACACTTTTGTCAGTAATATTCTTTAAAAATAATGCCAAGCTAATCTTGACTAGGTGGAAGGAATACATTGATCAATCGGTTTACAAAAATCTAAACATAACGAATAGGTGCGTTCCAAGAGCTTATGGGTTGCCAAAGACACATAAGGAGGGATTTCCCTTAAGATTGATAATTAGTTGCATTAATAGCCCGTTATATAGCTTGGCATTACTTTTAAAGAATATTATTGACAAAAGTGTAAAGAAAGGATTAAGTCACATAAAAAACAGCTTAGAGTTGATGAAAAAACTGCATGGTTTTCAACTTGAGGAGAATTATAGGATGGTATCTTTTAATATCGAATCTATGTATACTAACATCTCAGAGAATCTGGTAGTTGATAGTATTAATGCAAGATGGGAATTCATAGAAAATAATACTAAGATCCCGAAGAATGAATTCTTGAATGCCATATCTTTAATTTTCAATTCTACCTATTTCAAATTCGATAATACATACTACAAACAAATCTTTGGCATGCCGACGGGCTCTCCTTTATCACCCATTCTAGCCGATATAGTAATACAAGATCTAGAAATCAATGTGTTACGGAAATTAAATATAGAGATTCCAATATATTACAGATACGTAGATGATATCATTTTGGCTATTCCACACGACAAAATTAATGAAACATTAAATATGTTCAATTTATATAATGACAGGGTTAAATTTACTTGTTAGCGGAATGACAATGGTGCTGTGAGTTTTCTGGATGTTACGTTGAGAGTAGAAAATATGCAGATCAAGTTCGACAATTATAAAAAACCGACTGACTCGGGACGTTATCTCAATTTTGATTCCAATCATCCGGTGGTTCATAAAAGGGGTGTGATTATTGGATTATTAGATAGAATTGTTTTTCTCTCACACACGGAATATTATTGTAATAACATCAAAAAACTGATTGACACATTATTGCAGAACGGATATCCATTAGATTTGATTTTTAGTATCATCAATAAAAGAATTAAAGGGTTATCACAACGGAAAGATGTGTACGAAAACGAATGTCAGATTAATGATCAGAATTCAGATAAGACTTTTTTTACTATTCCATACATAAAAAATACGTCGGAAAGTTTTAAATGTTTAGCGGAAAAATACGGGTTTAGGATAGCGTACAAACCTATGAATAAGCTAAATTCAATAATAAAAACTGGAAAGGATAAGATCGATAAAATGGATGTCAGTCATGTAGTATATAAAATGCATTGTGGCAGTTGTGAGGCCTCATATGTGGGGCAAACAAAGAGGAAGCTAAAAACTAGAATAAAAGAACATAAGAAGAGTACAGGGATTGGGGGAAATTCTCAGTGTGTAGTAGCGCAGCACCAGAGGGATTTTGATCACAAGCTTAACTTGTGATCAAAATGGTAGAAATTCTCGACACAGAGTCCTTTTTCTATAAGAGACTCACATCGGAAATGATTAACATCAAAAAACAGACATTAGGCATAAACAAACAAAAGGACACAGAGAAATTGTCAGAAATATACTTAACGTTATTTTGAATATCATTTACGATAGAATTTACTAGAATATTTAGAAGGAAAGAAATAAAATATACAGGGTGTCTCAGAAAATGTTACTGAAACACAGTGCGGACATAGATTGGGTCAAGGGAAACAAAACAGTTTTGTACCATTTTGCAGTTGACGCAATATTTAACGAGATATTAACGTTTGAAGATAGGCGAATACGAGCATCCGACCAACCTACTGATCATGTACTGCTGCCGGCAGGACGGCCTACCGTCCCCACCATGACACGCCGGTCGAGCGGCGGGCCGCGAGGAGCGGGGATGGCCTGGTAAGCGAGCCACTCAGAACGGCGCGCATAGGGAGGAGAAGGATAGCGCTTCGCCGCCTGACATGTCCTGTGTTTCGCCGTATCGGGCCTACACTATCCAAGAATGTCATTTTAGTTTTGAAGTTTCCCTTATCATTTCTTAATCTTATCGTTTCTTTACAATTCTTATCGTTATAAATCACATTATTGAGCACGATTAAATACGTTTTAACACAATTAGGTATGTTAAGCGAGGTAATTAATTAAAAGAGCACTACGCAAAACGTATGCTGTTCATCGCGATACCTTTCCGTTTGTTTTGTTATACGACGCTTCTATTCAATTACGCTACAAGACACACTTCGTCGAAGCTAATATTATTTAATTAATCAAGTAAGCGGAATAAAAATTCTTTAATTACCTGATTAATCAAGTAATCGGAATAAAATATTTTTACTTTTAAATTTTTTCCGATTACTTGATTAATTAAGTAATAAAAATTTTTTATTCGGCTTACTTGATTAATTAAATAATATTAGCTTCGACGAAGTGTGTCTTATAGCGTAATGGAATAGAAGCGTCGTATAACAAAACAAACGGAAAGGTATCGCGATGAACAGCATACGTTTTGCGTAGTGCTCTTTTAATTAATTACCTCGCTTAACATACCTAATTGTGTTAAAACGTATTTAATCGTGCTCA
>NW_017297596.1:60226-68434 GCF_001594075.2 Trachymyrmex cornetzi
TTCTCGAGATATTCGACCGTTTCCACACTTTTCGGACACCCTGTATATATATATATATATATATATATATATATCTACAAATCGATATTCTTTTTGATTGATCAATAGACATTTTTTCCTTCTATTATTACCTGTGTACAGTCAACAACTAAAAGTGAAACACTTTTCTTATGGGTTTTGAAATAGTGTTGCAACCTTTTAGTTGCTGGCTGTACATTCATACACTTATTTCAGTTTATACTGAGGAGATTATGCCGAAAAATGTCCCATTTTATATGCTGTCCAATAAGGCCAAAAGAAAGAGGATTGAAAATGAGGAGTGCAATTCAACGGATTCTTCAATTAACAATGCCATTGATAGACATATTATTGAGCTATCTCATTCCTCTGACTATTCACATTCAGAAGAGTTTCTATGTAACGAATCTGAATATTCTGAATTTTCTGAACAATCTGAACTTTCAGAACATTCTGAACTTTCTGAACATTCAGAATTTTCTCATTTCAAATATTATGGTAATGATGATTATGAGGATGATGCTTTACCGTACATGAAAATATCAATCCTGATGACCTTCCTCAAGATCCGCAATTGCCATTTAATTCTTCAAGCTCTTCTCAGTCTAGTGAAAATTCAATTTCTTCGAAATTCATGATTCTAAAATTTCTTCGTGGTTGGGCTTTAAAGCACAACATAACACATGCAGCAATTTCTGATTTGTTAGTAGGTCTGAAAGAGAATGACCAGTGTTTTGCCGATGATCAATCAGAACCCAAATTTCCTATAAGAGAGAGTGCACGAACATTACTTAAGACGTAAGTAAAAATGAAAAAGACAGTCGTCGAACCATGTTATTATATATAGTACATATCGGATTGAAGAAACAATTATTGAAAATTGCTCGTAAATATTTAAAAAATGTGTCCATTTTTAAATTATTGATTAACATTGACGGATTACCTTTATTTAAAAGTTCATCTGCTCAAGTATATCCCATTTTATGCATCGTAGTATCCATACCTGAACTACGTAAGAAAGTTTTTCCCACAGGCATATATGGGTTAGGTATGGGTGGTACCCAGTTGGACACGGCTCAATTGGACACGAGTCACTCACAGCGCTTGAGACTACAAAGCTCCTAAGCACCGGTCGCTGTGATTGGTGGTGTCCAATCGAGCCGTGGTCAATCGGGATCACCCCGGCATATATTATGGCAAAGAGAAACCTGATAATTTAAATAATTATTTGCAGGATTTTATTGAAGAAATTAATAATCTTATGGCGCATGGCTTCCATTTTGAGGATCACACTATATTTTTGGACGGTACATATTTTGTTTGTGATGCACCAGCAAAGAGTTATGTAATGGGAACGGTATCGTACACAGGTTTCAGTTCTTGTATTAGGTGCACTGTTCGCGGTGTCACCTCTTACAATCGACGAATATTCGTTGATTTAGAAAGTCCTGCTCGCACTTGTGAGGATTTTTTAGAAGGAATGGAGATGGTGATTTTCATCGTCGAGCCACTCCATTGATCAATATTATAGTTTAGATTTTGTGCATCATTTCATTCTCGATTATTTACGTTTACAATGCCTTGATGTAATGCGTACGATGATATTGAATATGTGGTATAAGGGACCAATTCCTCATAGACTTTCTGCTACTCAGATCGAAATGCTGTCGAACCATCTTGTTGAACTTCAATGCCAATTTCCTGTAGAATTCGTAAGAAAGTGTAGAGAACTGTTCATTCTTTTACAGTGGAAAAGAACAGAATTCAGATTATTCATGCTATATGTAGGCCCAGTTGTGCTAAAAAATATTCTAAGCGAACAAAAATTTGTTCACTTTTTAGAATTTCATTGTGCGATGAGAATTTTATTAATCCGAATCTGTGCAAAGAACGGGAGCTTCGATAATTTGCTAAAGATATTTTAAAACATTTTGTTCAATGGACTGAAATATTGTATGATAAAAATTTTATTACGCATAATTTTCACAATAATATACATATAGCTGACGATGCTGAATATTTTGCTGACAAATTAGTTGATTTTAGTCTGGATACAATATCTGCATTTCCCTTCGAAAATTATATGTAAAGCATAAAACGAAAAGTTAGAGTACGCAACAAGCCACTTGAGCAAATTGGCCGAAGACTTGAAGAAATCATGCGTGTGTGTGTGTGTTGTGTTGTTGTGTGTCATTCGATTCCGAAAATGCAACGGTAAAACCACGAGACCATATATTTCATAAACTTTTTTCTCCGCATAATGCCGGTCCGGTGCTATCAGGTTGCAGGCGCCAATATCGTGATGCTGCTCTCTCTCTATTTAAAATAACAAATAATGCTCCCGATAATTGCTGTGGTACTGCTGACGGTGAAATTATTCAAGTTGCAAATATAGCTTTTTCTGATCATTTGCAGTTTCCAGTTGTAATCGGTAAAAAATTTGTCAGCAAACGTGACTTTTATAATGTACCTATTGAAAATTCCCGGGTAGGTATATTCAAAGTTGAGCAATTGTCTAATCTGAAGGCATGGCCATTGTCACAGATTACAATTAAATATGTTCAGTTGCCGTACAAAACTGCTTACATTGTATCATCAATTTTACATTGTGACGCGCTTTAATTTTCAGTATCATCGTTCTGCATCGTTATAAAATTTTTTTCATTGTCTTTCTCATCTTTCTTTTCCTTGTCATTTCCTGTTTTTCGTCTAAGCTCGATATATAATGTTCTAAAATGTGTGCTCGATATATAATGTTCTAAAATTGATGAGAATTATGACTAACATATTAGGTAAAGTGACATATATTCTGTATATATATTAACATTTGTTGCATATTAGTACTTTCTTAAGGAAAATTATAATGCAACATCCTTGATAGAAATTTAGATAAGGAGCTAGTATGGCAAATTTCCAAGCGCCTCTCCACCAACGTCAGCTTTTATCTAGTGGCGCTAGCGGGCGACTAACGCGCCGCCACCAACGGACTGGCTTGATACTGCCAGGAGACTAGCATACATGGCGCATTTGGGCTCATTAGCATGGATAATACGTGGCGCTATTAAAGCTCCTGAGTAGTCCCACAGCCACATACGTTAAATCGTAACGTTATAAGCGAGAAATGACACGTTAATTTTTGTTACATGACATTTGTAAATAACAATTTGGATAAAACGAATAAATGATGTATCATATATCCGTTTTATTCAAATTGTTATCTACAAATGTCACGTAACAAAAATTAACGTGTCATTTCTGATCGCTTATGATCACAATTCAATATGAATATGGTGACTATTCAGAAGCTTTAAAATACTATTATGCTACGTACATGAAATCGAAGAAATACTTTCTTATTGCGGTATATCACATACACGGCGCCAGAAGCAAAATACATTTTACCGACATGGTGCATGTTTTATATTCATATGATGCGCACTTGTAGTATATGTCTTTAAAAGGGAAAACCGCTTAATTTGTAATTAGTCGTAAATTATGGAAGTACATTCATGTTTCAAACGTATTACAAGCAATTACATATTAAGTTGGCTATATCCTTTTAAGATGTTCTATAGTGTCATCGATAGCAAGGTTGTGCTACACCGATACTACTCAACACAAGCAATATATGTATTTTTTATTGTGTTCACACATAAACTATATGATATAAACTATGATATAAACTATGATATAAACTACGATATATATATAATGTATATCTGATAAAAACTATAAGAAGTAAATTATTGATCCTTCCTCTGTCCATCCCGATCCTTTCTGTGTCCATCCCAGTCCTTCGCATTGCAAAGCGAAGAACTCAATGCCTTCAAAAGATGTTTTGTCGTTACAATTTCACCTTGGAATTCATTTTGAAGAAGAATGTCTATAAATGGAAATAAAATTTATTAATACAAAAAATTTTTGTAACTAAAATATTACTAAAGCTTTTTCATTAAATTATCTATGTAATAATAAAACATTCAAGCACCTTCTATACATGCATACAAATGTTCGTCTTTCATGAGGGCTTTACCAGGCGTCACTTTAGATGCTGTGTACTCTATTGCGACATTGCGTAATATAACCATTTTAATCATGGATGTTATATTTTTAGATAAAGTGGTGGAATAGTTCACGTAACAGCGTAGGTGCTGACACTAGAATAATTAAGTTTATATATTATATTATATAGCTAAATAAATATAGCGATATACAAATAAATACTTCTGAACAAAGTAATTGTGCTTACAAAATTTGTACAAAAATCGGTATCATTTTTCAGACGATCATTGAATTTTTAAAGTCTTCTTTATTATTAAATGGAAGCTTAATATTATACTTCTTCAAAAATATGTTGTCTGAGTCTGCATTTTTGTTAGACTGTACTTGATTAAAAATTTTGTTCCTTACTATCTTCATGTCTTGCATAATACTCTCTACTTTGACTGATAGTAAATCTAGTTCTGTAATCAAAATGGCCAAATTCAATTACATCTGTATGTACGATTTGAATATTTTAACAATAACTAAATATTTCCACTTTTTTTAAAACTTACTAATATTAACTTTTTTAATGTCTTTATCGAACTTTTCGTAATATTTTTTCCAAATTGCAGTGTCAGAGCTGAAAACATTCGATCCTATAATTCATAATTATAAATAAATTTGTACCAAATTTAAAACTGTTCATATTACATATCGTACCTTCGTTTGAAAGACCGATTCTTTCATTGTCAGATAAAACGGGTAGATTGCGATCCATTAACATCTCCAAAGGCGCGCGCGCGCTCTACTAAAACAAGATCTGAAATATTTTTCCAAAAACGTTATTATTTAGTTAGAATAAAGATCGATCCGATGCTTTCATTACTCCAATCATCATTAGCCTTTTCTTAACAAAGAATATATGTATTACCATTCCACAAATCTGTCTCAGTATAATTTTCTTTTTGTGCGGTTTGTACAGTTGCATTTTCTTCCGGTATAGCAAGACGATCTTGGGCAAATTCAACGTTAACTACAATAAATGAAACTGTAATTAATAATAAATCTACTAATATCATCCGCGATGATAACGAAATCCGCGATGAACGGCTAATTACAAAAGCCGATAAAAATTAAAAGGAATTTGTTTTGTTTGAGGCATTCAGCCTCAATGGTTTCGGAAAAACCGAAACGCTAAAAAAGAACGCGTCGCGAGCATGCCAGACGGCAACGCGCAAAAGGGACCGGAAATACAGGGGGTCCGCGAAATAACCAATTAATATAAAAGGGATCGCGAGATCGGAAAACCGGACCGCTATCGTTACCTATGACCTCAGAGGAGCGAAAAATCAAAGAACCACAAAATCAAAGCAAACGGAACATACCGGGTGTGTCCGAAATCCTGTTAGGGAACAATAAATTGTAAGCTAGCGAAAAACGCGACCGTTATAGCGAATAAGGTATGGAAAGCGACGCGATCACCGAGCAGGACCGTCCCGAAGATACCGGGTGCCCAAGAAATCTCGTCGCGAGACACGGAAAAGAGCGACAGCCGGAAGTGCGGCCGGAATAGACCATAGGGAACGAAGCGCGACATAGAGGCTAGGCCAAAGCCGACCCAATGTACCGGATGACCAAAAATAAAATAGAAGATCACGGGCGAAATCGTATAGGAGAATGTATATATAATAATGTATATAAAGAAGGGGATACAGCTGCTAAGGGAAAATAATTTGTAAATATTAGGACTAGGAACTTACCTGTAACTCCAGCGGGAGAAGACGAGCGGCTGCATCTCTGGGGCGAAGCGATGTACCTGAAAATAAAGAGAAAACTAAGTAAAAATTATATAATCATAAAATTGTAGGAATGAATATAGCAAATAAGCACGACTAGCGTTGTAAGCGCTGAGAGCGCGCGAAGCGAACACGCATATGCGAGTGCTATGGAGGGGAGTCGCGGGCGCGAATAAAAGAAGGAGCGCGAGCGGACTCGTGGAGCTTTTGAGTGGGACCGTTCTGAGCGATGGGATAGAGCGAACGCGATAGCAAACGGGGGCTCACCTCCAAGCAGTTGGATCAGAGGAGAGCTAGCGGGACCGTTCCAAGCGATCACTTCGAATCCTAAGGGTGCGAGAGTGGAAGGGGGCTAAGCGAGACTTGGCAGGGACCGTTCCAAGCGACTTACTATCGACGCGAACACGAGAGCGAACGGGGGCTAACCTCCCGACGACGAATGACTACGTCGAATCATTCGGCGAGTTAGGAGGATAGGTGCCGACCAAAGGGCACAAGTGCAAAGGCACATTGCGTGTGAGTGGCCGGAAACGGCACTACGCGAGGAGACATAAGTGCGATTTCGGTATTGGCGAGCGAGCGAATTGCGCCAAGTGTGCAAGAGGAAGTGCGCGCGGAGAGCGATATCGCGACAAACTGCGAGCGGCGCACTAGTGTAAAAATAAACCATTGTGTGTTCAATAAATAAACATTGTGAGTTCCTGCAAATCCGGAAGTTAGTGATTTCCGCAACCCATCCCGTAGCGTACGCGGCGCGCAGGGGGAGACTCCCCGCTGCGCGAGAGGACCGGGTCGTAGCGAAACGCTTGCGAGGACGAGACCTTCTCCTTTGGAGGTTAAAAGGAGTGGCGACCGTGGTACAGAAGAGAGATGAGGACCGAATAGCGCAGGTAAGCTTCGAGTTCGGTTACAACATAACCTTAAAAGACTAGTGAAAACAGGGGAGGGCTCCGTTTGATCACAATCCCGATTGCCTACAGCTTCGTTTGCACAGAGCAATATTGCACACAGCGTATTGCACACAGGACATTATTGTACACAGCGCATTGCACACACGACAATATTGCACACGGCGTTTTGCGGACACGACATTATTGTACACAGCGTATTACACACACGACAATATTGCACACATGACGATATTGCACACACGACAATATTGCATACAGGACGTTATTGTACACAACGTAATGCACACGGCGTATTGCGCACAGGATATTATTGTCCACAGCGTATTGCACACACTACATTATTGCACACAGCACATTGCACACACGGCATTATTGTACACAGCGTATTGCACACACGACAATATTGCACACGGCGTTTTGCGCACACGACATTATTGTACACAGCGTATTGCACACAGGACAATATTGCACACATGATGGTATTGCACACACGACATTATTGTACACAATACATTGCACACACGATATTATTGTACACAGCGTATTGCACAAACGACAATATTGCACATATGACAATATTCCACACACGACAATATTGCGCATAGGACGTTATTGTACACAACATATTGCACACGGCGTTTTGCGCACACGACATTATTGTACACAACGTATTGCACATACGACAATATTGCACAAATGACGGTATTGCACACACGACATTATTGTACACAGCACATTGCACACACGACAATATTGCGCACAGGACGTTACTGTACACAACATATTGCACACGGCGTATTGTGCACAGGACATTATTGTACGCAGCACATTACATACAGGAATAGGGAGTTTTGGCAGTACCGTGTGTATTACGGTGAACGCTAAACTCACGATAAGGTGCTTTTACATGGGAGCATCTAGAGTCCCTATACGGGACTCTAGGGATGCGTTCAGGGAGCTCACTAACAGTGCTATATAACGCTACCGCTGTTTAGGGAGCCAACTGATAGCACTATGAAACACTATCGTGACGCTATTGTTGGTAGCGTTTGACGTCATGACTCGCGCTACGAATACTATCGCCAAAGGAGCAGTGTGGTGATAGCGTAGCGTTCGTGTGCTCCATGAATAGCAATAGTGTAGTGAATACTAAAGTGGACATTGTTGGCTGATACTTCGAAATGAATGATCGCAATAGTATTCATTGTACTTAGCTTTTAAGGGAGGATTCCGTTTGCTTACAGTTCTGATTGTACATTAACATGAAACAACCTCACTTTGCGCGGACGTAGCTCGTCGGTGACGGGCTGCGGCCAGGGTCGCAAAGAGGTTCGGCAAGGAGGAGAGAGATGCAAGGCGGTAATAATGTAATCGATACGGATTTCGTGATAAGATGTGAGTATATTCTGTTATGGAGTACAGAGTGTATATACATGCGCGCGCGCGTGTGTGTGTGTGTGTGTGTGTGTGTGTGTGTGTGTGTGTGTGTGTGTGTGTGT
>NW_017297596.1:68696-77716 GCF_001594075.2 Trachymyrmex cornetzi
GTCGCCCCGATGGATGCGCTTTCTGCGTTAGCTTTGCTGTACGGCACGATTTCGACTGTCGGGAACGTCCGACGGAGGCAGGCAAAAGCCAACCCCCTGGTTCTTGTCAAAGCCGGTCGCGTATAGCGCGGAAAAGCGGAACTCTCGTCTCGGTCGCCTTGTTGCCAGGCTCTCGGAGCGATCGCTGCAGCTGGTCGGGAACGGCCGACAGAGGCAGGGCGAGCCCTACCGCCGCGGTGCAGCGAAACGGTTCGAGGAGCGAGCAATGAGCGTTGAGCGGAGAGCGAAATTGAGTGCAGTCTCGGACCGGTAAATGCCGGTAGTGGCGGAGAATTCCCTCACCACCGCAATACTGCTCAGGAGTTCGGATCTCTAGGAAGCGGTCGGTTTTCTAGGAGCTAGAACTAGGAGCAAAAAGCCCGAAATATTTGTTCACCGGGCTTTTATACCGGATTGTTGCTCCCGCTCGTATTGTTCCGGAATCATTCGGTGACTCTCGGCGTGGAACAATACGAGCGAGAGCGGCGGCGCTCGGCGTCGTTCGGCGACGCTCGGGTTTCGTAGATTTGGAAGTCTCGCGGCCTGAAATTATGCTTTTGTTATATGTCGAGCGCACCGCGCTCTCATCGCATACGGTGACCGGGGTCACCGTAGCGGCATCCGGCGAGTTGGTGTTACCGGGAATGATGCACTTATGGGGGTGCATCGTTACAAACATATAACTTTCCTGTAAGAGTTACAGGAAAGTTATATGTTAAAATTGAGTCCAACGGATGTCATTAAAGCAAAAATTATAAGGTTATGGTTGTCCGATATATTGTAATTATACAGTTTAGCTCAAAAATCAATAAAATTAGGCTAGTTTAACGCGTTTTTGCATAAAACGGAAGAATCTAGCGGAATCTGAAGAATCTTGTTCTTGCTCCATTTTGCCGTATACAGTATGGTTAGGGCAAACTCTTCGCTATTAACGTTTTGCCGGGTTTGCACCAACCTGGGTTGGATTAATGGCATTTTGCACTCTCCTATTTGTAAAGCGTGTGACGTCAACCAATAAGAAAGATTAATCCAACCCAGGTTGGTACAAACCCGATCGGGCCAAAAACGCTATATTATTGTTCACAGAACTTGTATTCGCTAGCGCTGTTTTGGCTCCGTGAACAGAGATGGTAGCGTTAGCATTGGTAGTGCGGTAGTGAGCTCCCTGAACGCATCCTAGGCTGCGTTCAGAAACTTCACCTTGCGGGTGATTGCTAGGAGACTGGGTGAATGAAATGGTAGGGATAAGGTATCCTCTCTGGTGTGTACATTTCTGAACGACCTAGCCATGCCTACCAGAGGAAAATGGCGGAGCATAAAAAACGTATTCTAGCACTTGCAAATGCTGCAAGTGATAAATTATTGAGAGATATCATGCTGAATATGGACAGTGAAGAAAGTGATGAAAGTGACAATGACGAAGAAATACTAATAGAATTAAGAAGAATAAATATACGCGGTTGTCGAGTAAAACCCCGTAGAATAGAAGGTTATGTAGAGGAAATAATTCCACATTTATCAAACAATCAGTTTCGAGAACATTTTCGGATGTTACCAGAAACGGATGAATTGCTTGAACAAAAACTGGCAAATGCTTTGACGAATCAGTACGATGATGGCAGACCAATGATTCCAATTCGTAAACAGCTTTTGGCTTCTCTTTGGTTGCTCGCAACCCCAGACTCCTACAGGTAATATATATTCTTTAATAAAATTATTTATAAATATAGAAATCTTTTATAATTAGATTTACACATTTTTTATCATCTTAGATCTGTTGGAGAACGATTTGATATTGGTAAAAGTTCATTAAGTGTCAGCTTTATGAGAGTCATAGATGCTCTGAATGAAATTGCTGACGATGTGATTCAATGGCCTCAAGGTCAGAAAGCAACTCATGTGACACAAACTTTCCAACAAATTGCTGGATTGCCCAATGTACTTGAAGCAATAGATGGATGTTACATACAAATGAAAGCCCCAAAAGTTTGTTGAATAAACTCTATGATAAATACAATCTAATTTGTATATTATAATTTGTTGTGTATCATGATTTTGTATTATAATTAATTGTATTATGTTTTCAGAATAATGCCTAGTATTACATAAATAGGAAAAATTATTTTGCCATAACTTTACAAGCAGTATGTGATGCAGAGATGCATTTCACAGACTGTTTCGCAAGTTATGCATCTTCAGTAAATGACATGCGAATCTTTAGAAACTCTGATTTATGGAGAGAAGTCCAAAATAATTACAATCAGTTTTTTCCAGAACAAGAGTATATAATTGGAGATAAAGCTTATCCTGTACTTAAATGGTGTATTCCTCCATATCGTAATTTTGGGAATATGACAGAGGTAAATTATTTTAATACTTTTGTATATTCTTTAATGTTTCTAGTTAATTATATGTTATATATTTATTCCTCAGATTCAAAACAACTTCAATTATGTTCATGCTCGAACAAGACAAATTATTGAGAGAGCATTTGCTTTGCTTAAGGGAAGATTTAGAAGATTGAAGTTTCTTGATATGAATCGAGATGATATGATTGCATACGTCATCATAGCATGTTGTGTTCTTCACAACATCTGTCTCAATAACGTAGTTGATAATGTGGAAGATTTTATAGCTGAAGGCCAAGTAGCTGAAGAACCAGTAGGGATGATTCCTGAAGTTGGTTTACCAGTAAATGAACCTGTGGTATATGAAGATGCTGGTGTTGCTAAAAGAGAGTACTTAGCATGGCTTGTATCATGATTGTATTAACATGGCTTGTATTAGTCCCGTAGATTTAGTAAGCCTTAATAAATTGACTTAAGAAATCATAATTCATCATTTTTTTTCACATTCGACCGTGATCGATCATTTTAATTCTTAAAGCTTACTACTCTTATTGTGTTTGAGACTTATGATTGCATTGACTATTTTATTCATAATCATACAAACTTGTGCAATGACAATGTAAAGATATTGTTACGATCATTAAAAGTTACAAAAAGCCTTAATTCAGATAAGTAATGTAAGCATATTATGTAATTTTTATTTTATTAAAGTAAATTACACAATAGTATTTGTAGATATTTATGTATCAATAGTAGTTTAATATTACTGTACAAAATTAAAGAGCAAGAGATTTTCTACAATAAGTCATTAGTAATGATGAATGGTCGCGTTCAGCAGATTCAACTTTTGCGGAGCGGATCCGTAAGCGCTCGCTACTATTGGATGATCTAAAAGAATACATCAATAGCAGCGAGCGCTCACGGATTTGCTCCGCAACAATTAAGTCTGTTGGACGCGATCAATCAGAAGTCAGAAGTTAAAAATTGAACCACAGTCGGATGTAAGAAGAATAATTGAGTATAATTGATCAATTTCTAGCTTCTGACTTTTGATTTATTGCTTATGGCTTAATATAGAAAGCCTCTAAAGTAAAATTCGTATAATGATAGAATAATGAGTCCTTGTATAAATTCAATTAAGATTCGTCTTTTTTAGTTATCTGTCATATATTATTGTAAAGTTTAGAATGTACAATAATTTTTTATGTAATAAAAGTTCAACAATAAATAATCTTATGTAATTATGAGTTAAACAATAAATAATCCGACATAAAGCTATTTAAATTTTTTTTAATCCTTACAGCAATTCATTTTAAAGTTAAATTTCAATATTTATTACTATTTGAAATTATGTCAAATTTAAGGAAAATGAAAAATTAAATTTTTATTTTTTATTTTCTTTCAAAAATAGAATTTATTTTGTACGTTTCAAAGACTATTTATTTTAAAAATAATTTGAAACCAAGATACATTTGAGAATGAAAAATATACAAACTTAAAAAATTTACATGGTTAATGACTACATATTGAGATTAACATCATATGTATTTGTTAAAACTATTTTGTACGTTATTATGACATTTTGTTGTACATAACAAGTCTGCATGTCATTAGCAGTACCATATAAACATTTAAAAAAAGAAAAGAAATCTTTGATAAACAATTATTTGACAATTAGCAAGTAACACTACAATAACAGCAATAACTAGCAATAACTATAAACCAATTGGTTTAAATTTGAATCTCGTAATTCTTCAGCTATCTGACGCCACACTACATCATTATGAATTTTGGGACTTTTAAATTGTGACTGATTTGTTTTCCACAAATGAAGGAAATTAGCTTTTTTACAGCGTAATCATCTTTCCAAGACGCAGCTGAAATAATAATAGAGAAAATTCAATGAAAAACTTAACATTAAAAAAACATGGTAATCATTATTACTATTTTTATTAGTAATAGCCTTTTACACCGAGCACTTGATACACGTACGAACTAATAAGTTTTTATTAAATAATCTTAATCTCGGCATATATTTAAAAAATGGTAAACAAAAATATACTAAGCTGATACAACATATGTCAAGATGATTGGGAGCAACATTACTTGTTGTGTTACTGCAATAACACAACATTAAAGAAACGTAGAAATGATACAAAAAGAGTAAAAAATTTGCATCACAAAACAAACCTGTTGTATATAGATTATTGTCTTTTACACATTCATTATTGACTTTTGTAAGTTGCAATTCTTTTAAACATTTAGTAGTAGGTATAGCAACAACGTTCTGATCTAAAAAAAATTATAAATATTTAATCAAACATAAATATGTATTCATAAAAAATATAAGCCATGTATCGATAGTGGCCCATATTTTTTGCGAATGAGTGTAGAAATAGAAAACACAAGAGATGATAGATAACTTCAATGACCTAGTGTATATCAAGCACTTGATATATGTACTAGCTAGTAAACTTTTTATTATATTATCTTAATTTCAGCGATACATGTATAAACATATATATGATATAACTAATTTAATTAATCATTTTGATACATATTGTACGGGAGTAGTACACCATTCTTTATGCATTGTCGAAATTAATATAATTTAATAAACACTTACTAGTTAATATGCATATCAAGTGTTCCTGTGAACAAGGTCAATAACCTCTAATATTAAATGTTTTGTGCAAATAAATGCAATCAAGTTAGACATTATATTCAATTAATTATAATTACGTTTAAAGCTAAATATTTTGCAAACAAATTGATTTATCAAAGAACACTATACAGTTATGACACTTTAACGGGACTTCATACGCAACATGACGAAAAAACCTTTATTGCACTTTATCGTAAATTATAATCGATCGAAGTAAAATATATTTTACTTACTTTCAGGATTCCACAATATAATTTGATTTTTATTATTGATCGGCATTAATAAATTCTTATTTGTAGCCATGGCTGCGTTTAGCAGACTCAACAGTTTTACAACCATTTTGTGATTCTTCGCTGAGATATGACTATTCCTTTAAATCTAAAAGTATCCAATCAACGCGACCAATCACAAAACGGTTGCAAAACTGCTGAGTTTGCTGAACGCAGTCCATGTTTCACTTCCCGCGCTTTGTGTGCCTATTCGATCGAGAGACTTTCCACCTAGCAAAAGAGCAGGGTGCAAAAGTCTCCCGATCGGGAACACCCGACACGTTTCTGAACGGGCCACCTATGTAACGCTGAGATACTCTCAATTGGTTTCTGAACGCAGCCCTAGAGCTGCGTTCGGGAAGCGCGCTATTAACTCTATTTGTGTCATACTATCCTTGTTTCACGTTTAATGGATGATGAAGACACAAATACCCAGATAACCAAGCATGCGATACTCGCACCAACTCGCACAAGATATCGCTACCGTACTGTTATTGTACTGCCACGAGGTGGCGGTGTACGGCGTAACTATACGGTAGCAGTACAAAAAGTCTACATAATAATATAGTATAGCGTATTAACAATGTACTTGTACTGCATACTGTTTAGGTATATCATGGTACATAACCCGTACCTTATCAATACGGCGTACTATTATCGACAGGAGAAAGACTGTGGAGACCTCTAGTCGAAGACGATATACATGATAATTGGTACTGCGAAAGTACAGCGTATGATTAGCTAACCTGAAAATAGTCGTTATAACATTAAAATTAAATATTAGACGCGACGCGCACAATAAACACTGCTGAAAATAAGAAATTAAATCACTCACATGTAACGACAAATATTACACGCAAAATATAATTATCCTTCTCTCTCTCGCTCTCAGAACCAACAAAAATTTTCTATCTCTTTTAATCGAGGCCCGCACGTTGGGCGCCAAATTTGTAACCGTACTCGCGAGCAACGGCACAACTTCGTCGCGGGTTCTTGGTACGCAAAAGTACGCAAATAAAGTATCTTCTCTCACTCGGTAGCTTAATTTTGCGACAGCCAGTCGGTTCGGCCAAAATTGTGATTCTTATTACTAAGTTGGGCGCCAGGCACGAGAAAGCGTGCCACTCTTTCCGAAATCTCCTCACTTTTGCCCGTAACCGATTCGCTACGGCAGGGGGTGGGTCGCCAGAGGTGTGGGAAATTTGTCGGAGGGCGAGAGAGATAGGCCACAAGAATAAACTACGTGAGAGCGTAATAATAAGAACAATTATATTTGAAGGAATATGATAAAGTAAATATGATAGATTACATTAGTGACGTAATTACAGGCACGTTCCGGAGCTTCGCTCCTCCGCTCTATTCGATACTCTCGGTACTCGCACAGAGAGCCGCTAACTTACTCCTAGCGCCGGACGCCGGTTACACGCTACAGCACGAGCTCCGACCTTCCCCGCGGTATCTTCCGACGGTGTCAAGCGCCCACCCCTCAACAACCGGCAAGAACCCGTACCCGCTGTATCACCAGACTCCTGGACGTGTAACGCCGGCCCGCGGCCGACGCCACGCGATGGTGCGACGCGATTATAGCGAACGCCTCTATGCGACTTTACTCGACAGCGTGAATTCCGGAAACGGACTCTACTCGGTAACACCGCAACCGAAAATTCACTCGGCAACGCGACAATCCGCGTTCCGAGGCGACAGCACAAAGCTCGGCGACACAATTATAGCAAGCGTGTCTACGCGACGCGATACTAAACGATAACGCGATTTCAATAAGCGTCGTTACGCGACACGACGAAACTCGACAACGAGACTACTCTACGCGTTTCTGCGTGACTCTACTCTACTCGGAAGCCGGAAGTGACTTTCCCGTAGCGAGAGGAACGAGCGCGGCTCGGCCCTCGATTTTCTCCACACGACTCTAATTTACTTCCACTCGGCAGCGAATATTATCTCCCTTACTCGGACTCCTCAAAATGCGACAGCTAATAATCCCCAAGCTCGGGAGGATGGCACGTGGCTCGCGGTTCCGCGGCTCTACACGGCAGCCATTGCGCCGATTCTATCGTTACGGTGCGAGCTGGCTTACGTGCGATCCACCCGGCGACGTACCCCGGTCGGCAGTCTTACAAACGACGACGCTCGTCTCACCCTCCTCGCCTCCTTCGTCCTCTTGGTCTCCTCTCGTCAATCCCTCGGTAATTCTCCGCGTCCGTAGGCTCGTCCTTGTCGGCAGCGATCTCGCATTCCCTGTACAACGCTCAGCTGGCTGATCCACAGGAAGAGAGTGAGGCCCGGGAGCTCCCGGCGGATTCTCGCAGGCTGCTTAGCGCTCCCCCCTCCTGCGGGGGGAGGCAGTCACGCTGATTGGCTTCCGCGTGTCACGATATCCGCGCGTGCCGTGCAGGCCCGCGCGGCCTTGTATCCTGGCTCATGCGAGCGTGCAATGAAGATTCCTGTCAAGGGTGGCGTCTCTGTTCACGGCTCCTGCACTTCCTGACCTGACGGAGGAGATCGGGATGGATTTCCTTCTCGCTCTCCGTCGAGGCCCTAGGCTCCCGACGGACGTCCGTCCGGCCCCTCGAGGGTGGCCGGGAATTCTGGCCTCCTCCGGTGCTCTGCAAGGGGTGCATGGTGAAAGTATTGTTCCCTTCATTTCCGACAGCGTTTACAAGCAATGATATGAAATGATACAACCTGCTCATCCGGGCTCCCGGATGTGTGCCCTTCTCTCTGCTCTTCTTCTTCCTTCCTCCCAGTCCTGTCCTTCTTCGGTCTTCCTTCCAAGGGTGGCGGGCGAGACGGCACGGCGATACAATGGCATTTCACGGTAGCTGCCGAGCGTGATCCGTGGCGCGTCTACGCTTCCTGATACGCTTGGTCAATTACGCAAAAGGAACGCTAATATAAAGGAGAAAATCTGACAAGTAAAATAAATGACGCGGATTTTAACGCACGTTCGCAGGTGCGTTTGCACGCGCGCTTGCGTGCGCGCTCGCCTACGCGCTCGCCCTTCGAGCGAAGCCGCTGCGCGAGAGGGAGCGAGACAGCGAGAGTGGTGGGGATGATTCTCGTGTTGCCCGAGAGCCAAATGTGCATCACTGCCTTCGAGCCGGTAGGAAGCGCGACTCCGCCGTCGATAAGTCCGCAAAGTGACGGACAAAATGTCACGTCACAGTAGGTATTCGTGGATCATCAAAGTGCAGCGGTTTCCAGACGATTTCAGAAGTCAATCATAGTAAATGGCGGTATGCATTCGGATGGGTGACCGCTTCGAAGTATTATGAAATTAAGTTCCCAAATGCAGAGAAAATCTTTTTTTTTTATCATAATTTTATGATGTGTACTCTGGAATAAAATAATTAATCAATAATAATACTCATTGTAATAAACAATAAAACTATAAAATTAATTAATTTTAGTAACATGCATAACTAAGGCGTACATTGAAACGACCTTACTTTGCGCGGACGTAGCTCGTCGGTCACGGGCTGCGGCCAGGGTCGCAAAGAGGTTCGGCCAGGAGGAGAGAGACAAGGCGGTAATATCGCAGTGAAATACGACTTGGATAGAAGCAAAAGAAATATATATATTTGTGTCTGTATGTACAATGTGTGCGTGCGTGTACATGTATGTGTATGTGTGTCGTGTGAGACCAGTTGTCGCGACTGGTAACAGCGATCGGCGGTGTATGCG
>NW_017297596.1:78528-80287 GCF_001594075.2 Trachymyrmex cornetzi
ACCATAGCGGCATCCGGCGAGTTGGCATTGCCGGGAACGATGCAATTCTGGGGGTGCATCGTTACAACATTATCGGTACGGCCAGAGAGAAACCTGAGAGAGGCCATGGCGGCCTTTTTCGCGTGATATGCGAAAGCCACCGTACGCTAGCGGCACCAACATTATTTTTATAAAATGATGTGAACTACGTATCGCATTATCGACACTGTTGAGAAAATCGTAGTGTCGATACATGGATTTGGTGCTAAATCCACAAATATAATATTAATTTACAAAAAAATGTTTTTTTAATCGAATATGGCGTTTTTTTATAGATTTTTGGATGCTGAAAACGATGCCGTGAGTTAAATTTCACTGACACGTCAGGTTATCGAAATAATTGAGGTTTTATATGCAAAAATGACTCTTTTGTGATATTTAAAATGTTTTTGTTAAAAAAGATTAACTTAATCTTGAAATTTTTTGTAATCAAAAGTCATAAATGTATTGTTCATCTTCTACAAAATGTATTTTAAAAAATGCATTTTATAGGACGTGAACAATACATTCATATAACAAAAACTTGAAATCAGCATTTCGAGATAACGTTAACTTTCTTTATGAAAGAATGTAAAATGTCGTAGAACAAAGTCATTTTTTATACATTAAAACTTAATTATGTTGGAAACCTATAACGCTGAAAATTTTTGGCATCGCTTTCAACATTCAAAAATATAACCCGATGCGAATTAAGTAATATATGTTTTACTGTAAACTAGTGCAATACTCGTATATAATGGTATGCATGCAAGATGTCTGGTAATATCCGCATAATCTTGTGGGCAGGTACGAACTAAACTGAGTCGAATTTCTCTTATCATTTTCGCAATAGTTAACCGAGATATTAATTCCTAAAAATTGCCAAATAAACGGATAAAATCGACGCATAACACAACTTTATGATATTTTTCAGAGTTCTTTATGAAATATCTTGCAGGCATTTCTCAAAAAAACTCTTAAAAATATCTTAAAGTTTTATGCCCTGATTTTAAACACTCTGCTCATTGGTTAACTTAAAAAAATATTGCAAAAATTGCAATATGGTAAAGGACTTTTCGACTCACAATTTATTCGTTCTACCTGCCCACGAGAGATTATGCGATCATTATTGGATACCCTGGTTCGTATTCAAAACGCGCTTTTATCTCTGAAATTCGATAATATGCGTAATGTAAAATATAGTATGTTAACGCGCTAACATCGTTGTAATCGCCTTCTGAATATGGGCCCCAACTGTATTTACGCCCATGTACGATTTTACACCTGGGCCAACAGCGGGCCAACGTCGGCTACCAACTTCCGACTGTCGGCCCAGTACTGGCTGTAACGTCGCGTCGACGTCGGCATAATATCCAAATGATAAGATCGGCCCAACATTAAATGCCAGTGTTGGGCCGACATTGATTACCGACGTCGGCCCAACGTTGGATGCCGATGTTGAGCCGACATTAGAAGTCGGTTCAATGTCAAAATGCCAGTGTTGGGCCGACACTGGTTACCGACATTGGCCCAACGTTGGATGCCGATGTCAAGCCGACATTGGTCATCGACATCGGCCCAACACTGACTGTAATGTTGGGCCTATGTCGGGATAATATTCAAATGATAAGATCGGCCCCACATTGAATGCCAGTGTTGGGCCGACACTGGTCACCTACGTCGGCCCAACGTTGGATGTCGATGTTGAGCCGACATTAGAAGTCGGTTCAATGTCAAAATG
>NW_017297596.1:81572-81815 GCF_001594075.2 Trachymyrmex cornetzi
TGATGTAAAATTGATTTTTATTTTTTACGAATATAAAAACAAAATAAAAGAGTAAAAGTTTCTTGGCTCGTAGCCCTTTTGCTCTGTTTAATTTTAAAATAAAAGTAATTTTAAATTGATGGATAAAACAAACATTCTTAATACTTTCTACTTTTCCCAATTTCCATTTTTCCTAATTTTGGACTTATGCCACTTGTCAATTAAGGGGCTCATATAATATCTCGTCGGTGAGTATACTTTGTG
>NW_017297596.1:82409-83547 GCF_001594075.2 Trachymyrmex cornetzi
CCGACTGCCGACATACTGCCAATGTTGGCTCAATCTTGATCCGACGGTGGCATTAAGTTGTCTTGAAATAAGTGTCGGCTAACGGAGCCTGGGCCGACGTCGCGCCGGGATTGGCGTGACAACCGACTGCCGACATACTGCCAATGTTGGCCCAATCTTGGTCCGACGGTGGCATTAAGTTGTCTTGAAATAAGTGTCGGCTAACGGAGCCTGGGCCGACGTCGCGCCGGGATTGGCGTGACAACCGACTGCCGACATACTGCCAATGTTGGCCCAATCTTGGTCCGACGGTGGCATTAAGTTGTCTTGAAATAAGTGTCGGCTAACGGAGCCTGGGCCGACGTCGCGCCGGGATTGGCGTGACAACCGACTGCCGACATACTGCCAATGTTGGCCCAATCTTGGTCCGACGGTGGCATTAAGTTGTCTTGAAATAAGTGTCGGCTAACGGAGCCTGGGCCGACGTCGCGCCGGGATTGGCGTGACAACCGACTGCCGACATACTGCCAACGTTGGCCCCAGAGTCGTCTTTAAGTCAGACTCTGCTAATGTACGTTGGGCCGACGTCGCGCCGGGATTGGCGTGACAACCGACTGCCGACATACTGCCAACGTCGGCCCAACGTTCAATGTCGGCTGAGAGTCGGCTAACTTAAGTATATATAAGTTACTTAATTAATAATTGAAGAAGTGGCATACTACGTAAGGTAGGAGACTCATGATCCAGAGGACCTTGGTTCGAATCTCTCTCAGGTAAGTGCATTTTTTAAAATTAATTTAAATTTCTAATTTAGGTAAAACACTCACTGATACACTCTACAAACATCTTGTATATAAAACAACTATAGTTTAAAAAAAGCAATTTTTTTTTACTTTTATTGAACTAATATCGGCTCGACATCGGCATCCAACGTTGGGCCAATGTCGGTAACCAGTGTCGGCCCAACACTGGCATTTTGACATTGAACCGACTTCTAATGTCGGCTCAACATCGACATCCAACGTTGGGCCGACGTCGGTGACCAGTGTCGGCCCAACACTGGCATTCAATGTGGGACCGATCTTATCATTTGAATATTATCCCGACATAGGCCCAACATTACAGTCAGTGTTGGGCCGATGTCGATGACCAATGTCGG
>NW_017297596.1:83625-85083 GCF_001594075.2 Trachymyrmex cornetzi
GGCTCAACATCGGCATCCAACGTTGGGCCGACGTCGGTGACCAGTGTCGGCCCAACACTGGCATTCAATGTTGTTCCGATCTTATCATTTGAATATTATCCCGACATAGGCCCAACATTACAGTCAGTGTTGGGCCGATGTCGATGACCAATGTCGGCTTGACATCGGCATCCAACGTTGGGCCGACGTCGGTAATCAATGTCGGCCCAACACTGGCATTTAATGTTGGGCCGATCTTATCATTTGGATATTATGCCGACGTCGACGCGACGTTACAGCCAGTACTGGGCCGACAGTCGGAAGTTGGTAGCCGACGTTGGCCCGCTGTTGGCCCAGGTTTAAAATCGTACATGGGGCCCTGTCTGCACCAGGATGTGCGTAACTCGCTACATCCGCGCCAAAGCATACATCCATGGCATCCGTGCCAGTATTAGAATATGCATCCGCGCCAGGACATACATTCAAACGACAACAACAGAATAAAAACATTATTTTTTGCTTAAAAACGCGGTCAAATTTTTTTAAACATAAAGTCGTATAGTCGAGTCGTCCTCCACTAATATTTTTTCTTCTTACTTTATTTTATTACTATGGGTTCCTAAAAACCGAATATTTTTTTGACCAAACAAATTTGGTATACAAAAAAATCAATGTACATATAGATTTTTTAAGATACTTCTTTGTACACGTATTTCAATGTATAAATGTTTAATTGTTTGTCACTTGACAGAATTTCATTGTCCTTATAGAAGAAATAAAGTGAATGAAAATTATAAAATGAAAACGTTTTAGGATCGCTAATAAATAATGAAGTAGTAATTCATTAAAGAAATATATGTAACAAGATATATAAAAAAATTTTTTTGTTCAATAGTGTTTTTTTTTAATCAATTTCATTGAATCCAACTATCTTTTGAAAAAGATAGTCATTTATGAGCGGATTTAATTGCAATCATAAGTTTCTTTTTTAGTATGTACTACATTCGTGTTTCGTTATTTATTAAAATATCAGATCTAAAAAACAGGATATAATGTTTCCATATTCTTATTGAAACTGAAAGACTTGTTATTATTTGTACTATTAATTTGTTGTCTGTGAAATGAATGTTTGCATCTGAAAGTACGCGAAGAAAATAATATTAATAAAAATTTCTTTCCTACAATAAGGTTTCCTACAATAAGGTTCTTATTTGATTTTTCAAAGTACCGATTTATTTGTAAGAAATAATAATTTTGTAATAAGATTGATTCATCTTGAAACTCTGCCTTGACAGATCATTTATTCTGTAACAAAATGTTATTTGTATTAAAATTGCTGTAAGCCGATAGCGTTTTCAATCTTTATTCGTTGTTCAATAAGAATTTTCTTATGCTATTGAAAAAATAATTACATTATCAAAATCAATTGCTGAAAATTATGTGATTTATTTTATACTGTGTATACATATATATATATAT
>NW_017297596.1:85457-86744 GCF_001594075.2 Trachymyrmex cornetzi
TACGCAGATACTCGAAGAAGAAAGCATCCGTACGAAGGTGTGTACACTAAAATATTATATTAAAATATTATTCGATTATTTAGTTCTCGTATAAGCAGCTCAGTTAATAAAATTTAATCTAAAAATCAAAACTAGGAGCAATGAGCCAAAACCATATTTTCTTAATAATATTTAATGGTTGTCAACAATGACTTCTTATTATTGCAAAACATTAAATTGTTACATCTAACTTGGTAATACTATTGAATAATACCTCGTGTGAGGTCTAAACGTTTAGACATGTTAATTTATTTATAAAGACTAAATTTTCTTGTTGCATCATTTTTAAGTAGGTTATTTTATTTTTAAGGCTATATTTTATTTAATGACGCATATTAATTCGTCTCTAGAAGTACGGAGGTAACCGGGGTTGATTGTATCTATATTCTTATCATTTCATATTGCTACAATCTTCGATTTATTATTATAACGTCTCGTTTTGGATGTCATACACTGGCTATATATTTTGTAGTAAATATTAGGCGAATGTTATCATTACAATGTGAACCTTCACGTCATGTCACATGATAATTTCAATTGAAGTTGTTTGCGTAAGAAGAAATATATTGTTGACAACCATTAACATTACAATTTAAAGATATATTGATCGTCTCATTACACGATGAATCCTGATGTATTGTACACGACAATTTCAATTTAATGTTTTGGAATAATAAGAAGTCATTGTTGACAATCATTAAATATTAAAGTCTAACAAAATATGGTTTTGGCTCATTGCTCCTAGTTTTGATTTTTAGAAAAAAATTTTATTATATTATAAAATGAGGTTGCAAACATCTCGTTCCATTTAGTAGTACAAGTCGACATAAATGTTGTTCTGTCTTTTTTGATATTCAGAGAGTAAAAAAGATAGAATAATATTTGTGTCGACTTGCGTCACCAAATGGAAAGCACTTATAGACACAAAAAGAATTTAATGTTTGATCCGAAGATATAAAACTATGGTATTCTTATATATTTCGGGAGCCTTATATATTTCATTGTATATTCTTATAGCTTACGTCAACAGCTTCCTAAAACACTATAATAAATTAAGAAAAATATACAGGACTCTCCGTATAAATACTAAATATAAAGTTTAAAGGGCGAGTGAGAGTATAAAAACGAGAGAGAATATAAAAACGAATATCTGAAAATATCGTAACCAATATATTAATACGTACATCTTAAAAATTAATGTAATAACAATATTAAGAAGATTACATAAATTAAATTATCCTTACGTGT
>NW_017297596.1:88674-90198 GCF_001594075.2 Trachymyrmex cornetzi
AAAAGATGGAGAGCGATGCAATTACAGAAGGCTTTCAAAGTAGCCTCTAAATGCATGGGGTCATTTATAGATCACTTATCGCCAATGGCGACAGTAATGTATATAAACGTATTGTAGACAGTAGACCATATAAGGAGCAGATGGTGAAGGTGGAAAAAATAGAATGCACCAATCATCTGCTTCGAAATTTAAAGAAGAAACTGCTAAGCGTGGCTGAAATGACGCAACCAAGAACGCAAAGAAAGCGTGGTTTTGTCGAGGCCCGAAATATCGTAAAAAAAAACGTAGAAAGACTACGCAAAGAGGTAATAGAGGCATCTTCTGTACGTCAGAAAGAAATTCAACCTCCACATGAAAAAGCTAGGGAATTACGAAAAGATATTTTTAACATTCCTAGCCACGTTTTCGGTGACCACAAACGGTGCAAAGAACGCGATCGAAAATGTGAAGATGACCTTGGAACAAAGGACTATGTACCGTTGCTGAAACTGCATGGTCTATATGGAAAAATAGAGGACGCCTTCATGTACATAGCCGCTTACTCAGATAGCCTGCTACTTAATTTAACGAATAATCCAGCAGAAGCCTTTAATTCGATAATCTGTAAGGAAATTAGCGGAAAGCGTATAGATTATGGAAAACGAGGCTCTTACAATGCTAGAATTGCGGGAGCAGTTTTGCAAAACAATACGCAACAAGCCCTTACAGAAATATATAAAGGCATGAATAAAACTGTTCCTCCAATTGTCGAGAAACTGGAAAAAGAGCGGCAAAAGAAAGTTGCCTTAACTAAAGAATCTCGACAAAGAGATGAAAAAAAGAGAAACATTAAAGAAGAAGCTAGAACTGGTTGTGATTATGGTCCACAAGCACAAAAACCAGATCTTGAAGATGATGTATTCCAACAACATCGACAAGAACATTTAAACAGGTTGTTGGAAGAAGCCAAAAACTGGAAAGATCTTGAACGACAAACGACTGATCAAAGAGAATCCGGACGTTGGTTTTCACTGAGAGACAAAAGGTTGACAGCGTCCAATTTTGGCCCAATATGTCGTATGCGACCCACAACATCTTGCGCAGCGACAGTAAAAAATATTCTATATCCTCCGCTCGTCGATACTGCAGCCATGAAATACGGTCGCGATCGAGAAGAAGTAGCGAAGGAACAATTAGCTGCAAAATTGAATAAAGAAATAAAATCTTGCGGATTGTTCATTGACTCTGAAAATCCATGCCTGGGCTGCACTCCTGATGGATTAATAGATGAAGATGGTGTCGTGGAAATAAAATGTCCTCAGTCGGCTGAACATTTAACAGTAGAAAAAGCTGTAGAGACATTGGCCCCTTTGAGAGCCATCTTTAATAAAAAAGACCCAGAGAAAATGAATCGCAATCATAAATATTTTTATCAAATTCAGGGTCAGTTGAATATAACAAAGCGCGACTATTGCGTTTTTACTATATGGACACCCAAAAGCATGAAAATAATACACGTAAATAAAGACACTGCTTTCTGGAAAA
>NW_017297596.1:93088-93301 GCF_001594075.2 Trachymyrmex cornetzi
AAAAAAAAGATAGAATGAAGATTACAGCGTGTCGAGCGTCCCGAACGAATGCCCCTTACATTTACGAGCGCCTTAGTACACTCCTGAGCGTCGATCGGCATTTGGACTGCGCATGGGGCGGTGAGGTGAAAGGGATAGCGGAAGGCGGAGCCGACTCGAAAATCGGCCGAAAGTTGCATTTTGTGCCGAGTCCTGGTATATATATATATATGT
>NW_017297596.1:93639-94613 GCF_001594075.2 Trachymyrmex cornetzi
TAGCATCCCCTTAAGGAAAAATTAGCACATTGAAATAAAATGAATACAATCCTTCGTATCAATTCATCCTTTGTTTCAAAATCGCTGTCAATTATGTTTGAATAACTTAAAACTTAGTTTTCAAATTATTGATGCATAAATGATATATGATAGCGATTTCGTTAGGTATAATTTTCCTTCAATGTGATGTCATTATTATGATAATTTTTTGTTTCTATAAAGAAAAATAAAGAAGAGAATGTAAAAATAAAACGATTGCTTTTCGATCGTGGAAATCATTAAAAGTGTACTCTCCTTTAAAATTGAATTGAAGTTAAATATACACAAATATTTACATATTATTTCACAAAAATTACGTTGAATTTTTCTTAAATTCTGTTATTCTTTTACACATACATGCACACATAAATTTATATATATACATATATGTACGACATGCAAATATAATGTATATAATGTATTATATATCATTATGTTGTATAATATTACTAAAATTTATACATTTGCATAAAAAGTATACAATTATTGTAATTTTCAGTTATTGTTATATTTTAATTTTATTAAAGAATTTTACAACAATTGCAAAGTTGCTTTCTCTGTTGAATGCAGCCAATGAATCATTTCTTATTTGATATTTTATTTCAGAGTTTCGTACAAAATGTATTGAAAAAATCATCATCTGCAACGGAGAGGCACAACGGTTCAGTATGGATCTAAAAAAGTTGAAGAATCTAGATGTCCACAGATCTAATAGTTAAAAAAAAATGGATCAATGAATAAAAAACCCGACATTTCAACCTATAAGATTGATCAGGGATTAAAGAATTCAGTTGAATTATATTTAATTGTAATCCAGAAAATAAGTAAACAATTAGATTCGAAGGACGCTAGAATTAAAAAAAATATTTGCGAATACTCGTAGTTTATAAGATATGTAAAATTTGAAGATCGTTGGAGTTGAGGATCGTAGAATT
>NW_017297596.1:94986-97634 GCF_001594075.2 Trachymyrmex cornetzi
CTGTATTGTTGGTGCGTGTCACGTCCTGAGCGCGAGACTTTCGCGGTCACGAGACGCGGGATAACTCTGTGGGAACGTGAGCGCAGAGCGGGGCGCGCGGGGCGAAGCCTTGGCTTCTACGCAGTGTTTTGACGCGTTTTTCCTTCGTTAGGAATCGGCAGCTGTCACCAGTGCTCAGAAGCGAGCACGAATTTCGGAGATAATTAATTACTTGAGTTTTAAAATGATTAACCTTCCATGTTCATCCAACAAAATAATATGGAGAGTTTAGAGGATGCGTCAGTTGACTTCATTACGCAAATCTCTCTATCTACGCTCTCCGTTATGTCGGGAAGGACAGGGAAGGGTATAAGAAGGCCTTAAGGGCAGATAAATAAAATAGAAGTAATTATGATTTTATTATTTTGATGTGGACTGCACATGGCGTATTGGTGATTATTCTAGGTTTCGTGGTTATTAGAATGGGCCTCGTGGCCTTTCGTTCGGGTGCCACGTGCGGTGGAGATGGTTGTGCGTTCTACATTTTAGACTCGTGAGCTGAGTTTGGGGAGCCCGCGATGTTGGGCGGTGAGGTCGGCGCGACGGCGGTAGGCCTATAGGCGTCCCCTGAGTCTTCTTCCCAGTGGAGGGAAGGGTTAAATCGTCCCTCGCTGAAGAGCTCCCGCTGGAGCCTCTTCAGGTGCACGCGCCACGCTCCTCGTTTGCCGCGCGGACGCTTCTTTTGCGGCATCTAAGCCCAGAAAAAACGTTGGTGAGTACGGCAATTGGAAAAAGAGAGAGAGGGAGTGCGGAGGCCTCGACGCCGTGGAAGGCGCTCGTTTGGAGTTCCGTAGGGAGGTAGTTTCGGCGTTGCTGTGGGCAGCGCTGTCGAAACCAGGCGAGGAGGTAGCCCGTCAGACGCCGTGGTTGGCGCACGATCGGGGCTAGATTTCGGCGGGAAGTACGGAAGGTCCGGAGCGCTAACTAAAGCGCTAGGAGTGCTTACCGTTTTGGATTTTCGGAAGGAATAAGGCGACTTGTCTTTAGATGCTCTGCTTTATATACTGTTTACTTCGTGGCCCCTCGCGGCAAGGGGATGTTTTCGCTCACGTGCCATTGCGAAATCGCTATTACTTGCTGATTGTGTAATTTATGATTTATTCTAATGACAATAGGGTTTTAGTTAGATTGCGCGTTTTATTCTGCCGCGGGGGTTGCGAGATCCGCAATATTGGCGCGCTTGGCTATCGTGTATCGCAGCTCGTTGCGGCAGGGCTTGCACTTGTTTCCTGCGCGCTTTTTTATTATAGGTTTCTTGTATCGTTTCGGATCCTTTTGTTCCTTGTGCGTGTGGAATTTGATGTTTATTTAAGGCCTTTTCTCGATTACGTGCGCTTTGGTTCTATCCGCGGTGGTTTTATTCGTATGCAGGGCCCTTTTGTGACCGGTGGGTGCATTCGTGGTTGCGCGGCGATGCATTGCATTGGCGTTGTGCGTTTTTATAGTTTTCCCGCAGGTCTGCGGTTTTTCCCTGCAGCTGCGTCGAGGTCAGTTGTTACCTTAATTATTCCTTACATCGTGTTAACGGTGTTTTCTCATAAAAGTGCATCTTGCATCGTTTTCGGCATTTATGTTTTGGCGCAGGCGCGGTGCGCGCGGCGTTCGAACGCGACGGTTTCGGTGGCTTAGCCTATAGCTACACGCGCTTGTAGTTGGCACGTATTATATCATTCGCTATATTCCGTGCTCGCGCTCGCTTGGTAAACGGACGGGGCGCTATGTTGTAGGCGCACCGGACGTTACAGTGCGTAATATTTTGTTTCGATTAAATTTCAATATTTCGTGTTTCGAAATTTTGGTTCTGCGAGTATGAAATTATTTCAATGAATTCTGTGAAAAGTTCAAAACTTGTGAAACTCGTCACAGATTTTTCGTTTAATTTGCGAGACTAAGACAAAAATCTTTAACGAAATAGAGTAAAGCGGTGCAATTTCTAACACTTCAAAATATATGTTATACTTATTACATTAAGTGATAAAAACCAATCTTACCGTCTAAGGGACAGTTAAAATTGTGTAAAATCGTATGCAGACTAATGGCGCAATTATATATCCACTAAGCTAAATAGTTGAACTATATTTCTTGGTGTAATCTGAGAGATGATCCATCTTGAAACTGTATCGCTTTAACTCTGTAGCTTCAAATAGATTTTCACAGAGAAACAATGACGAAATGAGCTCGCCTTTGCTGTTTAACGCGCTAAAAGGGACGAAAGATTAGAGAGAAGATTAACGTTCTGCTATTAAATTATTGTTCACAATCTTCGCTTCAATTTGTCATGTTATTATATTATTATTATTCGTTGACCGTACGTACTACTACTTACGTTGTGGTTAATATCTATTCGCGTTTTCTTTGTGTCTAGATTTTTTTACTTCTTTACCCTTGTTTCGTTCTGTTTTTTTTACTTTGCTTCAGTCGCTTTTCATCGTAGTGCGATTAAAGGCCTTATAGTCCGGGAGGTAGCGTCCTATTTGGCCGGAGCATTTTTGCAAAGCTCATTTTTCTACTATAGATTTTTGATCCATAGCTTATCAACGACTGGGGCGTCAGCTGGTACAAAAGCGTGGCTTAAGATGGCGAGAGGCTGGGAAACATGTAAAAAAAAA
>NW_017297596.1:97659-102980 GCF_001594075.2 Trachymyrmex cornetzi
TATACTTACAAAGGGTGGCGACGCTTTAACCGGTGAATCGAATATTTATATCAGAAAGTGAGGTTTTCTTTTACGAAATGAATTACAACAGGATGCGTACCGCAACGAGACTCAATGGAATTAGATTTAACTCGGGGTTTTTTGTGATAATGTGAAGCTGTCTCTTTCAAAATCGGCGAAGCAAAAAACCAATGCTGTTGTAATGAAATTCGCTGTTTAAGAAAAAAACTGTATGAAAAGATTTATTTGCATATATTTTATTTTATACATTAAAATAAATTATAATTTTTATTGAAAAGGAATCTAATTTTTTTCATACGCTCTATAATACCATTTTAAAATTTGTTTCTTGTAATTTCGTTAGTAATGTGTACAATTAACTAATATTTTTTTACAGTAAAGGATTTCTGTTATATAACCTTATGTGTGTATTATATATATATATATACATATATGTGTGTATTACCTATATGTACCTATATATAAAGTATACATATTATATATAACATAAAACATATATTACTTAATTCGCATTGGGTTATATTTTTGAATGTTGAAAATAATGCCAAAAAATTTTAGCGTTATAGGTTTCCAACATAATTAAGTTTTAATGTTTAAAAAATGACTTTGTTCTACAACATTTTACATTCTTTTATAAAGAAAGTTAACGTTATCTCGAAATGCTGATTTCAAGTTTTTGTTATATGAATGTATTGTTCACGTCCTATAAAATGCATTTTTTAAAATACATTTTGTAGAAGATGAACAATACATTTATGACTTTTGATTACAATTTTAACATAAAGTTAATCTTTTTTAACAAAAACGTTTTAAATATCACAAAAGAGTCATTTTTGCATATTAAACCTCAATTATTTCGATAACCTGACGTACCAGTGAAATTTAACTCACGGCATCGTTTTCAGCATCCAAAAATCTATAAAAAAACGCCTTATTCGATTAAAAAACATTTTTTTGTAAATTAATATTATATTTGTGGATTTAGCACCAAATCCATGTATCGACATTACGATTTTATCGATAGTGTCGATAATGCGATACGTAGTTCACATCATTTTATAAAAATGATGTTGGTGCCGCTAGCGTACGATGGCTTTCGCCTATCACGCGAAAAAGGCCGCCATGGCCTCTCTCAGGTTTCTCTCTGGTACGGCGTACCAAAAGTACGGTGTACCGCTACTGTACCCTTTAGGTACGCACATACCTGACAGGTACGGTATCGGCACGCATAGTACGCTGTACGATGACCATACTAATATCGTGGAGGTATTTTGCTATCTGGGTAGCGCTAATAGCGTCTCCCCGAACCCAGCCAAGCATCGAGTGTCAGAGCATGCTCAGTGATATATTGAATAATTTCACTGAAACGCATTGAATTCGATTACACTACTGTTAGGCCTGTATTCATAGTAAGATCTTATATTCAAGACTGTCTAAGTATGACCTTAAGAAGTCGTGAACCAATCAGAGGGCTGCATTAGCGTCTTAAGACATTACTTAAGACCGTCTTGAAATAAGTACCGACTATGAATACCGGACCTTAAAGGAATCTTGTAGATTACGTTGTGTAATGTAATCAAATGTAAATTTTAAGTATTATATGCCAGGATAGTGTATATTAAAACACAACCTCTCTTAATTTACTCTTTTGCTTAAAGAAGCTGGAATCAGAAATTTCAGAATTGTGTGCAATAAGTTTCTGCACAGATGCTCGACGCTTGATGCTCCCATGTAATGATATCTTTACTTAGTGAAAAATCGAACTGCATATGCACATTTCGATTTTTCATTTAATAATTGCTGCGTTCAGTAGACGGGAAGGTTCTGATTGTACACATTGCATGTTGCACACATGCGTCGCTAATTGGCTAATTTAAAAATAAAATATTGGTAAAGCAGTGAAAAAATACTAGGAATCAGCTGATATGAGTGGTGTGTGCAATCGGGATTGTAGGCAAACGGAAACCTCCTGAAAAATTACTAAGCACCAGCTGATATGAGTGGTGTATGCAATCGGGATTGTAAGCAAATGGGATCCTCCCGTTCAGCGGACTCAACAGTTGAATGAGCGCTCGTTGCTATTGATGTACTCCTTCAGATCTAAAATGCTGATTGGATGATCTAAAAGAATACACCAATAACAGCGAGCGCACATTCAACTGTAGAGTTTGTTAAACGCAGCCACCGAATACACCCAGTGGTTGCGTTCGGGGGGTGATCCCGATTGATCACGGCTCGATTGGACACCACCAATCACAGCGACCGGTGCTTAGGAGCTTTGTAATCTCAAGCGCTATGAGTGGCTTGTGTCCAATTGAGCCGTGTCCAACTGGGTGCCACCCGCGTTCGGCAAACTCAACCATCGACATATACCACTGGACGGAGTATTCGAAGAGATGGGAGGATCCCGTTTGCCTAAAATCTCGATTGCACACACCACTCATATCACCCGGTGCCTAGTAATTTTTCACTGTTTTACCAATAAGATTATTTTATTTTTAAATTGGCCAATGAGCGATACATGTGTGCAACATGCGATGTGTGCAATCGGAGCCTTCCCCTCCCACGTAGCACATCAGCGTTTAAAAAGCGCTAAAAAAGCGCTTCTGCGGGTGCATAAATCTAGCAGTTTTTTAGCGCTTTAAAAGCGCATCAGCGCTTTAAAAGCGCTATCAAAATCCACTATAAAAAGCGCACTATTAGCGCAAATAATCAGCGAAAAATAAATGCAGTTTTATAGCACATTTATAGCACTTCCCGCGTAGCACAGCAGCGCCTGCAAAGCGCTCGGAAAGCGCTATGAAACTCCATTTATCCTGTGCTTTGCAGGCGTTGCTGCATGGAATTTACTCTCCAGATAGAAAAAATTTGAGGAGATCGAAATAACAAAATATTTGCAATTGTTTTATACTTTATTACAAATATGTAAATGATAATTTACATTCACATTTAAAATTTCTAAATTTCTAACTTGCCCATATTTGAATAATTTATTACAACAGGATTTTTTATTTTAGTTTAGTAACTATAACTTATAAAATAATTAGAGAAAATTAACTTGATAAACTGTATCGCAAAATTTAGATATTATTGATTGATCGAAAAATACAAGTAAAAAACTAAGGACTAAATCTTAAACAGTATTTAAACAGTATTACTTAACAGTATTTAAACAGTATTACTTAACTTAAACAGTATTTTATTAAGTAGAATGGACAAAATTTAAGCGCTAATAATTTTACAATAATAACATAAGCAAAAAAGTACAAAAATAGATTAATAACAAAGCTCTAGCGAATTAAATCAAACTATGAAATTACCTATAAGAGCCGACATTGGATGGATTTGTGTATATAAATTTATTCAAGTATTACAAATGTAATATATGATTGGATTTGCCATTTGGATCCTTTTCAATAATAGTGGTAGACTATCCTACGTGGTAGGACTATTATTCAAAAGGATCTAAACGGCAATCGAAACGTATATTACATTTGTCACACTTGAATAAATTTATATACATAAATCCATCCAGTGTCTCTTATAAGCAATTTTAAAGTTTGATTTAACTACAAAAATACTGACAAGACATTACAAAATACTACTACTCAAATTAATACTACTCTATTGGAGGTAAGATTATCTTTGGCAGATAACAAAGTAAGAAGATGTAAAATTGATAATTGAAGATCATTATTCTGCCAGGAAAAGTGTTATCTTTAAAATAGTTCTTTACTGAGCTCAATGCGATCATTTTTCGTTAAGTTATTTCCAATTTAAAATATTGTTGTCATTAGCTGAAATTATGGTTTTAATTTTTCCTAATATGAACTGCATGGAGTTAGATTGGTCGGAATTGAATTTCATTGTGGGTGTGAGTGCATGTGTGTGTGTGCGCGCGCGCGCGTGTGTGTATGTGAGTGAGTAAACGAGTGATACATTGCGTATCACAAGCATAATGAAAAGCATACTACAGGCACACTCACTCACCCACTCACTCACCCACTCACTCACCCACTCACTCACGCACTCACTCACTCATTCACTCACTCACACACTCACTCACTCACTCACTCATACGAACATCCTCACACACACGCACACACAGGCACGCGCTTGCACGCACACGCACACCGCACGCACACGTACACACACACACACGCGCGCGCGCGCGCACACACACAATAATGTTCAATTCCAACTAGTCGAACTCTGTGCAGTTTATATTAGGAAGAATTACAACCATACTAATTTTAGCTAATAAAGTGGTATTTGAAATTTGGAAATATAATGAAAAATGATTATATCGAGCTCGATGAGGAAGCATTTTAAAGATGACATTCTATTTTTTTCATGTGAAATGATCAATGATTAGCAATTATCAATTTTGCATCTTCTTACTTTTTCAGGGATCGCACGGACGATTCTGCTTCATACACATCATGTTACCCTTTTTCCTTCCTCCGCTAGTAGGATTTCGGCCTCTGTTCTCTTAAAGCTCTAGGGCCGGTATTCATAGTCGGTTCTTATTTTAAGACCATCTTAAGTAATGTCTTAAGTCGCTAATGCGGCCTTCTGATTGGTTCATGACATCTTAAGACTGTACTTAAGACAGTCTTAAATATAAGATCCGCCTATGAATACCGGCCTAGATATACCAAAGAAGCGCATTTCTTTTATCTGATCCAAAATGCCGACAACCTTCCTATTGGCTATTTCGACCGCCATTTCGATCTAGTTGTATGTAGTCCAATAAGCACTTAGTATTATTGGTATAGGGTACTTATGGTAAGTAAAAAATGGAGGACTTGTGCGCTACTTTGGTATATCTAGAGCTCTTGTTGCTCTCGAAATCGTCGCCGCAGTTGTCGATCACGTTGGTATTCCGTTGTCTGCAGCCCTCTTTTTTGAATGGCTGCGAAGCCATGTACTAATAGCTCCCGATACTGTTGCTTTCATAAAATTGCCTTTGTACTGGTGGGCACATGCATCTGGAAAATAAGAATTAGGCTATTTATATTAAGTATAATAAAAACTAAATACCAAGAGGTGAGAATCTGACGTGGATATAAGTGTGCAATATATAATTATGTAATCTCAATTTATTCTAACTTATTGTTAGAATACATGGGCGTTTTAGTGCACACTTAGATCCACATCTGACTCTTATCAGCTCTCTTTTCTCAAAATTATTGTATTCTTAATTTTGAGAGTCATCATTAATATTTGTTAATCTTTAAAAACACTTCTGGATCCTATTGTAACTTACCAACGATGCATGCGCCACACTTCATGGACTT
>NW_017297596.1:103058-105379 GCF_001594075.2 Trachymyrmex cornetzi
ACAGTCATAATATCTTCTTGCTACGTAACTGTATTAATTGCCAGCGCTACTGTCAATCTCAACACACTGCCAAGTTCCGGCTTCACACAATTGCACTACAAATAGATCGTTAAACATTAGCCAGTATTGATAGTGTGCGTGTGCGCGTGTATATGCGTGTTGTGTGCGTGGGCACGTGTGTGTGCGTGTGTGTGTGCGCGCGCGCGCGGAATATTATATAAACATATAATTATACGTGTTTACATGTATAATTATACAGGAATAAGTACATAACTTCATGAGTTATGCAAGAGTCTGTATCTGGGCCTTTAGATTAAAAACATGAGAAAAATGAATGAAAAATATACAAAACATATCAATATGTAAGAAAATATGCATCGCCATGATCTCTAATTTTTATTGTTTTCTTAATTATTAGAGATCATGGCGATGCATATTTTCTTACATATTGATATGTGTTTTGTATATTTTCCATTAATTTTTCTCATGTTTTTAATCTAAAGGCCCAGACACAGACTCTTGCATAACGCATAAGCACAGATTCTTGCATAACGCATAATGCATAGTGCATAAGGGAATTAACCAATCTTAATAAGGAAATTCTTCTTTTCCATGGAATGGGAGGAAAGGAAAGATTCTGATTAGTTGATTCACTTATCCACTATGCGTTATGCAAGAGTCTGTGTATGGGCCTTAATACACAAATAAAATATTAAAAACACATGATCTCTTCCCTTATTTCATTGTATCCTTTTTAAACTGTGTGTATTCCCGCTGTGTGGTGATTGGTCCCGCCATTTTTAGGGGGTCTGACTTCTGATCCAATAAAAAGAGTTCTATGGGTCTCTGCCAGACTCTGTATTCTAGGGACACTAAGTACTACAACCGCTCACTGAGCACTCAGTGAGCTCTTATATCTAATTGGAGTAAATTTTTAGATCTAATGGAATATGCCAATCAAATGCAAAAGCTCACGCTTTCGAAAGCTGTGCATTGTATTTGTGCCCGACTTCTCATTCACGCCATGAAACTGTACAAAGTTTACAAAAAATTTTGAGATTTTACGGATCTTCCTTTATAATCATGTAGTTCCGTGAAAATCAGTCGAATTGTTATTTCATTATACAGATTTGGAAAGTAGAGATTTGAAGCTACAAAATACTTTTTTTAAAATCTCATTTTGACCATTTTTGTAGAAGTTACACTCTTTTGAAGTTTATCCATTTTTCGAAGGTGTGAGAGGTGATGCTTTAATTTGTGCGCGTAGTGTATATACTTATCGCCAAAATTAGCCGAGATATTTATAAATTTAGATATTTTATTTTATAAAATTTTCAATAAATTTATTTTTTAGTTATTTTATTATCAAATAAAATTTTTTTAAATACCCGGTAAAAAAATTTTATATATCTATAATTATATAAAATTGTATAATTATATAAAATATAATTTTAAATAATATTGTATAATTTTATACTTAATTTTATATAATTTTATATATGTATATATACATACACACACACACACACACACACACGCGCGCGCGCGCACACAATATATATATATACAGGGTGTCTCATTTTAAATAATGCATTAAGATTTCTCGAACACTATGGTAGATACGGAAAAATGTTTCCAGCAAAAATTGTATGGTTCGAATGGGGACATAAGAAGATATCATTGATTTGACCTTGGATAGCATCGTTAAGGCCAAGTCAAAGTCACATCGATTTTTTTAAATAGAACACTATACTTTTATTCCAAAATCTAATAACTGATAGCAAGGACTTTTCAAGACTCTATAACGAAGTTCATTTTCATTAAGTACTTTTTAAGTTATAAGGCTTGAAAGTTACAGTACTGTTGGTATTAGCATTATAAAATAATAGGAATAATCTCCAATGGCCTTGATCTTGACAAATGTTATCCAGGATATGCTCCTGAACAACATTCAAGAGGTTTTAGCCATCGATCGGACAACTTGTGTAATGCTAATGTCGACTGTACTGTAAATTTCGAGCCTTATAACTCGTTAAATACTTAATGGAAACATATTTTATTATATTGTTTTGAAAAGCTTCTCGAGGTAAGCTACAAGAAAATGTAATGAAAAATAATAGAGGGTTCCATTTAAAAAAAAACGACGTGACCTTGACCTGACCTTAACGACGACACCCAAGGTCAAGTCAATGATATCTTTTATGTCCCCCTTCGAACCATACAAGTTTTGTTTGAAACATTTTTCCGTATCTACCATAGTTTTCGAGAAATCTTAACGCATTATTTAAAATGGGACATCCTGTATAATATTTTATACATTA
>NW_017297596.1:106364-116769 GCF_001594075.2 Trachymyrmex cornetzi
TTATTATATATAATTTTATACAATTTTATATAATTTTATGTAATTTTATATAAAACATTCTTTCCCGGGATAATGTCTACAAAACCTCGATGTTTCTGCGCTAAAAAAGCGCTTTTGAATCGCTTTGAAGTGCAAGCGCTTTTAAAGCGCTTTTCACGCGCATAATCATTTTTTGATCAATGTGACTTGAAATCTGCCGAGTTATTCATGTGCTATGAAACCGCATAACTGACAGCAGTTTTGGGTGGTGCGATCTGAAGAGCGCTTCGAAAGCGCTTTCCATGCGCTGCTGTGCTACGTGGGCTGCTATTGTCCTATTGGTTGACTTTCTTTCAAGAGGGAGAGAAGTTTCACGAGAGAATGTGTGCACCCACTAGTGTGTCCTACCCAAACATTGTTCCATCTCTTTCAATCGTGTCAAGATGGTTTTGATGCTATGCTCCGTCCAGTGTTATATATCGATGGATTCAACAGTTGAGTCTACAGTCAATGAATACATTCAGCAGAATGTTTAATTTGCTACTGTCCGATATTTTCTTCAAGCTGAATGAATTATATTGTTAAATGTTGAGGAATGATCCTATCTTTCAGCAGATTATCACAAAATGGTTACAAATTCGTTGCCTTCTGCTCACAGACTTCTATGAGTGCTTTCCATTTGATGGCACAAGTCGACACAAGCGTTGTTCTATCTTCTTGGCATTTAGAGAGTGATAAAGATAGAATGACACTTGCGTCGATTTGTGCCCTCAAATGGAAAGCACCCTCTGCAAACCCTATCCCACGTGAAATGCATAAGTCGGGATCTACAATAGGATTTTCAGTCTTAAGCCATAAGAAATGGACGAATAACAGTCGCTTATTCTTCTCGGATTCGACTGTAATTGGTCAATTTTTTTGCGACTAAAGGCTTAAAACACCTATTGTAGGTCCAGGGTAACAGATTGTAAGCATAACATAAGGCTTATGTAAATCAACATGGCGACTTTATGCTCGATATTCATTTTTCCAGCGGTCTTCTTTCATGTTTATGCTCCGTTATACATTTCATGTGAGATAGGCTTGAAAGTCTGGGGTGGCACCCAATTGGACACGGCTCAATTGGACACGAGCCACTCACAGCGCTTGAGACTACAAAGGTCCTAAGCACCGGTCGCTGTGATTGGTGGCGTCCAATCGAGCCGTGATCAATCGGGATCACCCCGAGATTGGTACGATAGAGATTGGTGTGGGGAGGATTCCGTTTGCCTACAATCCCGATTGCTCACACCACTTATATCAGCTGGTGCCTAGTAATTTTTCACTTCTTTACTAATGAGAATATTTTATTTTTAAATTGGCCAATTAGCGACAAATGTGTGCAATATGAAATGTGTGCAATCGGAGCCTTCCCATTGGTGCGATAGATATTGGTGCGAAGAATTGTGTTCAAGCGAGACCTCTGCTCCCCGGAGGATATTATCGCTGTATCTTTGGATTCTTTGTCGCATGATGCTATGACGGTTTTTAGTGGGTCGGAAAATGAAAAAAAAACATGCCGACATAATTGCTGGATTCACACTGCATCCGATTTGCATCGTTCGACGCTCTGCAACCAATCAGAAAACAGTATTCCGATGAAACGAAGCAAAATCCATCGGAATCCTGTTTTCTGATTGGTTGCAGAGCGTCGCACGACGCAAATCGGATGCAGTGGGAATCCAGCAAATGGCTTCGTTAACAGTGATAGCGTGTGTAGTTAGAGACCCGTATTCAGAACGTGCTTTTATCGACAAAAGCGCGCTTTTATTTCTGAAATTCTATAATATGCGTAACGTAAAATATAGTATGTTAGCGCGCTAACATCGTTGTAAGCACGTTCTGAATATGGGCCAGAATGTATACTACAGATTTGCCCACATCGCTAACTGACTAATTTAAAATAATAATATTTCATTGGTAATGTATTCAAAAATACTGGGAACCTCCCTTCCGCCCCACCGATATGGAAATTATATATTTAATGCAATATTTTTATATTGATACACTTTACGCACGCATTTAGATTAAAATTAGTTAAACATATTACTTTTTTTATGACAAATTGATATATTTTGTTTAGATAAAAAATTAGGGAGGATCCCGTTTGCCTACAATCCCGATTGCACACACCACTCATATCAGCTGATGCCTAGTAATTTTTCACTGCTTTACCAATGAGAATATTTTATTTTTAAATTGGCCAATTAGCGACACATGTGTGCAATATGCAATGTGTGCAATCGGAGCCTATAGACATTACTAAATTACAAATATTTACCCAGTGAAAAATTATAAATGACTATAGATCGAATTATTGGGCAAGTTCAAGTCGAGAAAGCTTCTGATAGCGATTTACTGACTCGACCCGACTCTGAGTCAACAGTCTGTTCTTTTCAGCTGCATTTCTTACACAATTTAGCTCTTCTGTTGCAGCTAAACAGAACAGATTGTTGACTCAGAGTCGGGTCGAGTCAGTAAATCGAGGGAGGATCCCGTTTGCCTATAATCCCGATTGCACACACCACTCATATCAGCTGGTGCCTAGTAATTTTTTACTGTTTTTCCCCACCTCTCTCTCACTGGGGATGAATTAAGTTTATATTCTATCTTAAAATTGACGTGTGTGTGTGATGCGTCGTCTACAATACACGGAGTAAAAGGTAAGATTAAGAAATCGACCAATCACAGTCGAATGTGAAAAGAATAATCAACTATGATTGGTCATGCTGAAAAGAATTGTTTTAAAATCGGTTACAAACCAATGAATAAACTTAATTCTATTATAAAAACAGGGAAAGACAAGCTTAACAAAATGGAACTTTGTAATGTAATTTATAAAATCAATTGTCTGAGCTGTGAATCCTCATATGTTGGGCAAACGAAAAGAAAAGTAAGAACTAGAATAAAAGAACATAAATCGAACACTGCCAGTTCGAGCAGTCTCCACAGTGTAGTAGCACAACATCAAGTGAATTTTGATCACAAATTTAATGGGGTGACAGAAATTCTTGATACGAAACCCTTTTTCAATAAAAGATTAACATCGGAAATGATATTCATCAAAAAACAAACACATAGTATCAATAAACAAAATGACACGGAAAAGTTACCCGAATCATATTTTCCGTTACTTAAAATATCGTCCTCTACATAATTCTAGAACTTTCCATTACTATCTCAGTGAATGTATATGAACATGTACGAAAATTAATATAACGTTTTTAACGCTGAGCACAATCACATTGGCTCTAGATCCCGGATTGCTGTTTATTTTATCGTTCGACGCAGGTTAGTTTGTCTAAAAAGTATTATATATCGATCTTTTCAATCTTTTTATTCTCTTGACGTATATTGATCTTTATATAGTTTTTTTCTCTTGACATGGTTAATTTAGAACTATTATTCAAATTGTATTTTTTAATTAAATTACTTAATATTTTAAATATATTACAATATAAAGTATTCTTGTTATGCTCACATAAAAGAAATTTGTGAACACGATCAATATGATTAATTTTAAGAAAATTTATATATAATTTTTAATAGAAATAGGAACTTTTGCGTTGAATCGAGGTTGAACAAAGAATGTTCCTATTGGCTTTAGTTCATTTATCAGGATCCGGTAGACAATTTAATTGTTTGAACACGGTTGCGTCTATCGTAATCAAATCTATTTAAGAGCGTTAGCAAATCATCTGCTGACAACATATAGAACTTATATTCGTTAATTTTAACTAATTATATGCGTAATAAATTATTATTAACTATTTTTGTAATACTGAGGAAGGTCTAATTTAAGACCGAAACGTCTATTTTATTGTAATATTTCAAATACAAATAAATTTTCAAGCCAATCTCAATCTGGCGTTCGTGGTGTATGCCTTCTTAACTATATTGTTTTAAATTTTTACCACGGTATATTCTATTTTGTTTATAATTGGTCAATTTTTTACTCTCATTTCTTACTTCGTGTATTGTAGACGATGAATTACGCGCCCTGAAGCCTCTTTTCATTGAGGTTAATAGTTCTTCGATTCCGGTAAAATTTGGTATATGGGAATTTTCGAGGTAGCTGATTTCGAAACGGGGTTAAAAATTCAAAATGGCCGAATCAATAGGTGCATTCAGTACTACACCGCTCAGTAAGCGCTCAGTGGGCTCTTGCATCTGATTGGCTCCCAACTCTATAGGTTCGTCAAGTCCACTATAATGGGTGCATTGGGAGGATCCCGTTTGCCTACAATCCCGATTGCAAACACCACTCATATCAGCTTGTGCCTAGTAATTTTTCACTGCTTTACCAATGAGAATAATTTATTTTTAAATTGGCCAATTAGCGACGCATGTGTGCAACATGCAATGTGTGCAATCGGAACCCTTCCCGAGAGAAGTTTCACGAAAGAATGAGTGCGTTCAGCACCCATCAGTGTGTCCTACCCAAACATTGGCTGCGTTCAGCAGACTCAACAGTTTTGCAACCGTTTTGTGATTCTTCGCTCAGATAGGACTATTCCTTTAAATCTAAAAGTATAATCCAATCAGCGCAACGAATTATGAAACGGTTGCAAAACTGCTGAATTTGCTGAACGCAACCATTGTTTCATCTCTTTCAGTCGTGTCAAGATGGTTTTGATGCTATGCTCCGTCCAGTGTTATATATCGATGGACTCAACAGTTGAGTCTGCTGACCGCAGCCAATGGATTTTAGCTCATCCAATCAGAATTTTAGATTTAGAAGAATACACCAATAACAGTAAGCGCTCACTCAACTGTTGAGTCCGCTGAATGCGCCCATTGAATACGTACAGCAGAATGTTTAATTTGCTACTGTCGGAAATTTTCTTGACGCTAATAAAAACCTTTGTGTAGACAGAAATAAAAAAAATGGGGGTGATCCCGATTGACCACAGCTCGATTGAACACCACCAATCACAGCGACCGGTGCTTAGGAGCTTTGTAGTCTCTAGCGCTGTGAGTGGCTCGTGTCCAATTGAGCCGTGTCCAACTAGGTGCCACCCAAAAAAATGTATTGTGTCTAGAGAAGTATGTAGCAATACAAATCAATGATATCTTGTTTTTGATAAAAACCTTCGTGTTCATAAAATGAATTATCGTGTCTTCAGTACAAAGTTTGTACTGAAGACACGATAGTTCCTTTTATGTTGATATCGCACGAATATATGTTGAGAACGTTTTACGACAAAGCGGACATTTGCCATCTTCCAGATGTCCCACGCATCATTGCAGATACACAAATGACCACATGGAACAAATACGTAAATGGCATCGGTGCTTAAGCATATACAGCATGAGCCTGGATTACATTCATGTAACGTTACTAGATCTGTAGAAATGACCGGATGAAAAGGAATATCGATCTGTTCATCTTCACTTGAGATGATAGCACTGAAATCATCGTCCGGCACACGAAAAATATCTTCGTTATCTGTAAAATAATAAAACAACGAAATATATAAATGTAATAATTTATTGATAATGACATTAATCGTGTATAGCTGAGATAGTGAGAAGATAATCGGCGGTCGGCCTAAAAGATCAGTCCAAAAAGTGCAACTAACGCTAAATTTTCGGATAAAAAAGTATGCGAAAAATGGGGGTGATCCCGATTGACACGTCTCGATTGGACACCACCAATCACAGCGACCGGTGCTTAGGAGCTTTGTAAGCTTCTCAAGCGCTGTGAGTGGCTCGTGTCCAATTGAGCCGTGTCCAACTGGGTGCCACCCGAAAAATGTCTGTGAGAATATATATATATATACATATACAGGGTGGCCCGAATTTATTAAATGTCAAAACTTCAGGAGCGTGTAGAGGATCGATGAACTAAGAAAAAAAGTCCGATATATGCTCGTTTTTGGAGAAAATCGCAAAAAAAAAGACAAAACGTGGTTACTTTGTTCTTGCACTGTCTCTGAAGAATTGTTGTATTACATATAATAAAATACATTATATACATCCATACACATATATATATGCGCACGCACTCTCTCTCTCTCCCCCTCCCTCCCTCCTTCCCTCCCTCCCTCCCTCCCTCCCTCTCCCTCTCCCTCCACTCTCTCTCTCTCACCTTCATCTACGTACGGTATCATTTCGTCCTAATCAGATACTTGATCAAATCCTAGTGCATTCTCCACCAAATCAACGTCTCGTTATTTTGTGTCTCGGCACTCGCCTGTCCTGAAACAATAACAACCGTTATTACGTTTTCTATATTTTTATTAATGATAAATCCAACACTCGCACGAATGAAGCATTATGAAGATATAATAGAAAATAAAATGAATCAATTCAGTTTTGTTAAACACGTCGCTTTTGTGTATAAATTCAGAACTCACCTTCATTTACAGACGGCGTTGTATCATTTTAAGCCTGATCAGATTTCCGTGTGTTCTCCGTCAAATCAATCGTCTCTGTACTTTGTTGTACAGTATTCGCGTGTCCTAAATTGATATCAATTTATTATCATATTTTATCAATAATTTTGTTGACGATATACACAAAAATACCGCCTGAATCAAATATCATAAAAAATATAGCTTTTAATATCGATTAAGTTACATTAGCTTAATTAACTGCATATACACACGTAGTCATTAATGCTTTTACATCCCAAGTTACACGCGGAAAAGGAATGAGAAGAAAGTATGAAAAGGCGTATTAAGGCATTAACGACTACGTGTGTATATTGTACGTACAGTACATATAAATCATTAGGAACTATTCTTTAAGATGACAGCCAAGATGAAAAACTAAGATATAAATTCTTACTTGTTTGCGTATGAGTTTGTCTACCGCGTCTTCTGCCGGATCTTCCGCGAGGTCTTCCGCGAGGTCTTCCGTGAGATCTTCCGCGTGGTCTTCCGCGAACACGTGAAGCTGACTCGTTCGTTGTAGTATCGTCCAATAGGGCTTCCGATCCCAAATTATCGATGACTGTTTCCGACATTACTAGTTATATGTAGAAAATAAATTACGACTTGTCTTTCCAAATTTTTATTCGAATCTTAATCTCTTATTCATAAAAAGAAATAGCGTATTACAAATCTGACGCAAGATGATATTTTCGTAATACGTTAATTATTTTTGTAATTACAAAATTAAGATTCAAACAGGACATTTTTCTTCAAATCCTTTTTTAAAAAAAAATATCTTGAAATCGAGTCAGGAATATATCTTTGGAATGGATAAATGAGTAGCTTGACTCGCCTTTTAAGTTATTTTCTATTTATTAATAGTCTTATTATAGATTTTGTATTGATATTACGAGATGTTCCAAAATTTACTGCCAGTACTGAAAATATATAATGCACGTAACGTAAACAATAGATTTTTAGTACTGGCAGTAAATTTTAGAACACAACTGTTAACATAAATTTTACAGTCAATAACAGAGATATATATAACGATAAATGATAAAAACATGTATTTTACCTTGTACGACTTTCTGATGATTTAGTCTTAATCTCGTAGATCTACTGTGCCAACTGCGAGGCATCCCACGACCTCGTCTAGTTTCACTTATAGATGCTGCATTAAGTGTGCGGATATTGCCAGGTGTGACTGTTACAATAATATAAATATAGAGTATACCCTAGTGAATCAATTCTGAAATATTATATTTTCTATTTTGTAATTTCTGAATTTTTGAAAAGAAAGCTCTAAACTTTTTTCTCAGATTTTATAACATTTCATCAGATAATTTGAAACGAGAAACTTTACAATAAAAATTCAAGAATATTTTGGAGTTTACGTACAAAAAATTATAAAAAAGATGTAGACGGCACTTCTGAAAAGTGTTCCAATTTCTAAAAAAAGCTCTGATACAGTTTTAAAAAATTATTTAAAAATATTGAAAATTTATAAAACTTATACAAACTTTCAAAAAAGTTATATGGAAAATTCTAACAAAAATTTTCACCAGGAGAAACATTAAATGTCACATTTTAATTTTATTGGTTTCTGTATTAAAATATTTTGTAGAACTTTTATATAAATTTGTAGAATTTAAGTAGATATTAAACGAAATTACGATAGAAATAGGACAAAAATTTTTTATGGATTATAAGAATGTTTTATAGATTATAAAGAAAATTGATATATATTTATGCAAAAAATTTATATAGTTCTATAAAGGAAAAGAGAATGAAAATGATTTTTCAGGTTATTAGTCAAGATGAAAAACTAAGATGTATTACTTCTTACTTCTCTGCGTATTATAACCGCGTCTCCCGCGAAATCTTTGATGAGTACGTAAAGATGACTCGGTCGTCCTAGCATCGTTAAATAGGACTTCTGGCTCCAAATCAGCAACAACTACCGACACCATCAGAGAGTGAGAGAGAGTATGTAAAAAATAAATTAAAAATAAAAAATATATAATGTACGTAGATTGAATTAGAACAATCACTTGTCTCCTTCAAAAGACATATATCTGTTTGTATTCGAAGACATTTTCTTCTCCAAAATTTCCAAAGCTCTTAATGTCTTAGTTATAAAGAAATAGCTTACTACAGATCGGCTGAAAGAAGATACACTTGTACAGCATGCAAGTTTTTCTAACTTAAAAATTGAGAACACTGTCGTTCGTTCAAATTATTTTTTATAAAATGTCTTAGAATCAAATCAGACATATGTATATCTTTTGAAGAATAAACTTTGACTTATCTTTTAAATTACTGAGTAGGGCGGTTCAAAATTTCAAAAATATTTTTTTTTCGTCGCCTTCTTGAAACCACTGTTTCTTTATGGTTAAAAACAGTCACTGAATTTTTTTCAGATTTTTAAAAAAATATTTAGAAGTCGCACAAGTCACATTTGTGACGGAATTGAAAGATTTCCAGTTTTTCGCTATTAATTTGAAAAAATAGCTATTTTTTTACATGAGATACTCGCTGTATATTTTTTTTTCATAAAGTACACCTCTTGACCTTTCCATTTCACTATAATAAAATTATTTATTCTTTTCTTAAAAAGCAGATATGATTTTTTAAACAAACTTTTTAATTTTTTTTAGTTAGTTTTTGACCGATGCCTTGATTGATAAATTTTTTTTGACAATTTAATCATATCGGAATTACTCCCTGATGTTTCCTGAATATCCTAAAAAATTGTGGAAAAAATTTATGCTATACAATCGGAGATAAAAGCGTTTAAAGTATTAGTAATGAGGTTATATAGGTTGAGAGGATACTTAAACACATTCAATATATGTTCAAAGCATGTCTTTATTCTTGATTTGTTTAAATTCATATATTAATATATTAATGTATTAATAAACTAATAGTATATTCATTTATTATATAATATTTTATAAACATTTTTAACATAAACAAAGGAATTTTATAAAATAATTAAATTAATTCAAGTTTACTGATTTCTTAAAAGAATATTTCTCTCTTCTGTGATATTCTACCACCTGCAGTAGATACTGTTTTTGTTCTTCTTGTTTCGTAAGCACGGAATTAAAATTTTGAATTAATGAAACACCCCTTTCTGCTACATCATTAACTACCTTCAGTTGTCCTATTCGATACCGTGACTTAATAAATTCCTCATTTTCTTCCCATAGACTTGGATCTTTATGTAGAAAATTTAAACTTATTCCGTTGGTAATGAAAATCTGTTTACTATTCTCTGTTATGAAGTCTGATATTTCATTTACGTCGATTGTATCTTTGTCCACGATGATACGTTTTGGAGGTATTTCTGTGCCATCCTTTCTCAAAGAATTTGTCATTTTCTTCCTTTCTTCATTTGATATTCGGGAATCGAATAACGACAAGCCAGCGAGTGAGTCACTTAGGTACCATAAGTGCCTAGAAAAAGTGTCGTATGCTGCTTTTGAAACTGTAGGATTTATTGATTTGTATTGAATAAGATCTTTTAACAGCTCTAAATCATTTACTGGAGCTAAAATTGGACATTGACTGGTATACCACTTTTTCAAATATATTTTAATTAAAAATAAGTTGAACTGACGAAGCCCAGATAGCTCACTTGCTCTTACTTTAAACAGACTCCTGAAAAGGTATATTTTCATACAATAAATTAATTTAGCCATCCACCGTGCTCTATGGTAGGCTCCTGGACTTCGAATTTTAATTTTGTCTTCAGCACCTAAGAATATAAGAGACAAAATAAGTAGCTCCTTATAGTCCTCACGAGGTTGAAAAAGAAGAAGCTGATTTCGAATGAAATCAATCATTTCGTTTTGTATTGGTGCTAGGAAAGTGGAGATTTTTTTATCTTTAAGGGCACTTTCATATTTCTCTTGGTCAATAGATTCCCAAGACTCCTGAAACCGCTGAAAAATTTTAATATTAGGGCCACTGGATGGTCCAAAAAGTATATCAAATACTGATCC
>NW_017297596.1:116785-117356 GCF_001594075.2 Trachymyrmex cornetzi
TGAAAAAAATTCAGTGACTGTTTTTAACCATAAAGAAACAGTGGTTTCAAGAAGGCGACGAAAAAAAAATATTTTTGAAATTTTGAACCGCTCTATTACTGAGAGACGAAAAGATTTAAAAAAAACGTTACGCGGAATTGTATGTGATTATTTTTCAATATTATAAACTGTTAAACATTTAATAATTATAAATTTAAAATTTTACAAAAAATTATACAGGAGCAATTTACCTGTAGAAGAAGAGTGATCTTGATTACGAGGTTCTTCAACAATCTGTCGTGATGATCCATGCATATTTGATGCTTCAATTTCGGTTGTAACCGTCGGATTTATTGGGTCTGATTCAATAATGTCGTATGACATAGACGCAGATTCCTGCACTATACAGGGTGTCCCATTTTAATCTATCATCTCAAATATCTCTTGAACATTGCATTTTAAGGAAAAATGTTTCAGACAAAAGTTTTAGGACTTTGAGGGGGACATAAAATGGTGCCATTGGTTTGATTTTGGGTGGCGTTGTCAAGGTCAGGGCAAGGTCACTTTGAATTTTTTAAATGGAACTCCCCAT
>NW_017297596.1:117635-119996 GCF_001594075.2 Trachymyrmex cornetzi
AACTTGTAAAGTACTTAATGAAAATGAACTTAATTATAGTGTTTTGGAAAGCTCCCGAGGTAAGCTACAAGAATACGTAATGAAAAATGGGGAGTTCCATTTAAAAAATTCAAAGTGACCTTGCCCTGACCTTGACAACGCCACCCAAAATCAAACCAATGGCATCATTTTATGTCCCCCTCAAAGTCCTAAAACTTTTGTCTGAAACATTTTTCCTTAAAATGCACTGTTCAAGAGATATTTGAGGTGATAGATTAAAATGGGACACCCTGTATAATGAATAGAAAGATTTGATCAATAAATAGAAAATGAAAAAATATAAAATTACGGAAGGATATAGTATAATCTTTAAGTTTTAAATAGCATATAACGAAGTATATAAAATAACAGTAATTTATTAAAAAATGTTTTGATTCAATTACTAATTAGTACCTGACAATATTTTTCTCATACACTTTTCGATATTGAAAATGATCCCGTAAATTATATTTCACGAAAACATAAGGTTACTAAAATAATTGAAATGTAGTGTGCAAAACATGGCTTTTCTGCGAAATATTTTGTCTCGGAAGAAAGGTAAATTTTATATCAAAATTCCAATCAAAAGGTATGAATGATTTTGTTTATCCATAAAATGTTTTTTTCTTTACTTCCCTGCCTTATTTTTAAAGCATGTTATGAAAGATTTAAGTAGTTTTTTTAAGATAACAAATTTTTTTCGTCTATGACGATAAAGTCATGTATACTTATAACTTCCTAGTTTGTAATTATTGACGGTGTAACTTATAATTATAAATTCCATTTAATGTACACGCATTCACGCGCGCAGAGTAATTCATTGGTAATCTCGAAAAAAAAACGCATTTTCGAAGAATGTTTTATGTTTGTGTATCGACAGCCGATAGCAGAAATTATATACAGGGTGTTTGGCGACTACCGCATTTTTTGTCATACGTGGGTAGAACAGCCTATACTGAATCAAAAAGTCCTGTACCATTTTGAGGTGTCAGCAATAGTTAACGAGATATTAACGTTTAAAAGATAGCCAAATACGCGCGTCCGCCCGACCTACTATTGCACTATTGCCGAAGGCACAGCCCACCGAGCGCACGGCGCGCGGCCTGCGAGGAGCGGGGATGGCCTAGTAGGCGCGCCGCGCCGTTCGAGCTTAGAGGCTCGCGGCGGTGAGCGGGGCGCTTGCCCCACTCCCCGCGCGCCAAGCTATCGATGGCGAATATTCGGCGCTTTGGAAATAATATCTCGATTTTTTTCCGTGTAGTGCTAATGAGAAAAGACGCAAGTTTTATTCTTATTCTTTTGAGTAACGATTATCTTGACAAAGAATATTATTTTGACAAAGAATTCTTGATAATACAGGGTGTTTGATAATTGTCGGGCCGACAACGCTCGTGGACAGGTAGAGCAGACTAAACTGAGTCGACAAGCTCTGTACCATTTGCAATTTTCGCGATAGTTAACAAGATATTAATTACTAAATATCGCCAAATATTGGTTTTCCAGAACTTTTTACTCAAATACTTTCAACTTTACAGAAAAACAGCAAGAGACAAATATTGTCTTTTTTTTCTTTTCATAAAATAAAGCTCTAGGAATTTTTTCAGAATTTTTTAGTGCTGTATTTTCTGATTTTGGTAAAAATAGTTGTTAATAAGAAAATGCAGTACTAAAAGGTTGATAGAAAATTCTGAAAAGATTTCTAGAGCTTTATGAGAAAAAAATAAACAATTTTTGTCTCTTGCTGTTTTTCTGTAAAGTTGATAGTTCACTTGAGTAAAAAATTCTTGAAAACCAATATTTCAGTAATTAATATCTTGTTAATTATTGCAAAAATTATAAAATGGTAAAGGACTTTTCGACTCAATTTAGCCCGCTCTATCTTATTCACGAACGTTGTCGGTAGAATTATCAAACACCCTTTTAAAATACACATATTATTTATTTAAAACAAGTCATATTTATACACATTTAACATTTTTCTGTATATACGAGGTGTGATCAAAAAGTAAGGTAACTTTTCATTTTTATAAAAAAATATTCATTTATTCATCCAAAATTATGTTATCCCCTTCAAAATAATCCCCCTCTTATACAATGCACTTGTGCCAGCGCTTTTTCCAGTCGTCAAAACACTTCTGAAATGCACTTTTGGGTTTTGCCTTGAGCTCCTCCAGCGATGCAACCTTAATCTCCTCGATCGTCGCAAATCTTCGTCCTTTCATGGCCCTTTTCAATTTTCCATGTTTCGTCACCAGTTATAACCCTTTTGAGCAGATCAGGATCATCATTGACGTCGTTCAACATGTCTTGGGCGATGTTCATGCGACGCTGCTTCTGATCAAA
>NW_017297596.1:120725-132547 GCF_001594075.2 Trachymyrmex cornetzi
CTGACACCTCAAAATGGTACAGGACTTTTTGATTCAGTATAGGCTGTTCTACCCACGTATGACAAAAAATGCGGTAGTCGCCAAACACCCTGTATATATGACCTATATAATTGTGTATATGACTTCATCATTATAGATAGAAAATTCACTATCTTAGAAAATCGCTGTACATAAATCCTTCGTAACATGGCTAAAAAAATGATATTGAAATAAAAAAGAACTGCATTTTAGAAGTTATGAAGAATACATTCATGACTTATTCTACTAGATCAGTACGAAAGTTCGTGCCCCATTTACAATTTATTTTACATTACAAACGAACTTTTGCACTAATCTAATAATTGAAGTTTCAGGATAACATTAAACCTTTTTACAAAACAAAATATCGAATATCATAAGAAAAGCTGTTTCAGGATATTAAACCTTAGTTATTCTGGAAATTTGTTGAAATTTATTGGCTTACAACATTGCTTTTAAAAACATCTATAAGAAACACCTCGTCCATTTCGAAGAATTTTATCACTGTAAACTTGTACTTTAATTTGTAAAGAATCATAATGAATGCAAAATAATTACAATTATAACACGAGATAGAAATATAGAACAAACAAATATTAAAGAAGAGGTTGAAAAGTATAAATACCCAGCAAACACAAAGTTACATGTAACGTAACCGTTAGTTGTAATTTCACACTCAACAATATAACTGTAATATAACATGTGTGTAATATGTGTGTTGTATTGTTGAGTGGGAAATTACAACTAACGGGTACGTTACATGTAACTTTGTGTTTGCTGGGTACACATAAAAATATTATGTGATATCCGTGTGTGCATCAAACAGATTGCAGCTTATTAATTCTTCATAATTGATATGGTCCAAAGTATCTTCTAGTGAATCTATAACAAATTTATAATTCTTTTCTTACCAAAACTCAATATAACGGAAAATTATGGTTGTGTTCCAAAATACACTGCTACCGCTAAAAATGCATAATACACGTGACGTAAACTGTAGATTTTCAGTGCTGGCAGTGAATTTTGGACACAGCCTACATATAACACTTTGTAACAAACCAAAATTCTCTTCAGGCAATTGCACCGTGTTACTAAGCGACCAGAGAAACTCCTTCAATGAATATCTATAAAAACGATACACATTATACAAGCGTGTAGAAAAATTGTAATAATAATTTAATAACATATGAGGTTCAGGAAATAATAGTAAAGAAGTACAAACGCTACACACACACACACAGACACACACACACACACACACACACACACACACACACACACTTCTTTTCATAAATCTACCTGAAAAGAAAATAAATGCCTAAAAAAATATAATTTACCTTCTTGAATTTAAAAGGGCTTGTGCCTCAGTAATGCGCTTATCACGCATTATGTTATATTGTACGCGTGTTCTCTTTACACTACGTTCTTCTCTTAACCTTTCGATGTTTAACTCTTGATCGATTATCAGTTCACCTAAACTGTCTGCAAAAAGTTAAACAAGTCATATTATTGAAATGTATTGATGCGATACGCTCGAGATTTATAAGTTATTGCGATAATAAACAGTACATACGAAGAAATTGTCAAATATTAGGATGAATTCCACCAAATTTGTGAAAAATCACATTGTGGAAACTTTCCACAAAACTGTACGTCCGTATAGGTATCCCAAATACAGAGACTTGTTCTTTTAAAGGAAGTACCTCTTAAATAAGTAGTAAATTGTAACACAGCTGGGTATGCTGTAGATATCATATCGGCTTCTTCTTGAATTATTTGCAATCCTGTTTCAAATGAATCGGCCGGTGCTAATGGTAAAGTCATAGTGAGACCAAGAACTTTTCTAGGTGCTGCCGTTAAACCTAAGACTCTCCAATGTCTTAAAATGGCCTACATAAAGAGTAATAAAACAAATAAATACGAGTTATGTAATGATAGCTTTATAAAAAATATAGTTTCTAAATTTTTTATTATTCTATCAGATACTATATATGTATATACCTGATTGAAATGAAACCAGCAGCCGGTTAGTCGTGCTTCCAGGAAAGTCTCCCTTGCAGCCTTCATAGCCGCGTATTCATAATCACTGACAATCGATTGCACTCTTTGCAGCGCATCCGGACAGAGTTCTTTCACTTTTTGCCAAATTGCACTGTACAAATCCTTTGTACGTTTCTCACACAATATGAAAAGGATAGCTATACCCTAATAGATAAAAAATAAATTAATATTTAGAAGGGCGAAATCGCTTGTATATTATGTAAACAAAATAATTAAATATAAATTATGTTTAGAAATATTTTCATATTAATCATTTCTAAAAATATGTCACAGAGACATAGATATCAAGAGCTATCAATTTTGTAGATATAGCATTTTACAATTTAGCTTACCGTGTCCATATATCGTATATGAATACGATAGTATATAATTGCAGGGGGACGGTGTTCTGAGAACAACCTAAACGTACAAATAAATTTTCAACAAGCGTTACAAATTTCAGTATTCCTTCTGTATTAGTTTCATCGTATTGTAATAACTCTTAGGCTAGTTTTACATTAGTCAATAGCAAACTTGTTGCAACTAATACTGAATTAGCTTTATAAAAAGTGACACCATATTTAAAGCATTATTCACTGAAAATGTACCATCCATATAAATTTCCGTGGCTGTTGACATATAATTGAATAAATGATCACTCGTAAATATTATTGCTCTGTAGCCGTCATCAGATATTGCAGTGCCCTTGTAAATACATTGGACTGGACGATAATTTCTTATGGCCATCTCAAAATTGGTAATAGATCGCGATGTTTCAGGTCTGTGACGTATTTGTTCTCGGTACAGAAAACTTCTAATGGTGCGATAAGACATTTCTGCCCCCACCAGGGTTCCCACAAAAAATGAATTTTAAAATTCCCTGACATTTTCAGGTTTTTTAGATGAGAATGAAGAATTTTCCCTGACCAATATAAAATATTGATTGTCGGACCAGATGTAAATCAGATTTATTGAGGTTTTTAAAAAAAGAGAGGAACATTATGTGAATAGAAATAATTTAATTACGGCAAAGTTAAGGGGATGCTGGAGTCTTCTTTTTTACCGATAAAGCAAGCGTTTATGTTCCTTGCACGGTTCTTCGAATTAGTTGCACAGAATAAAAATTCCTTCTTCACGATTGAAATATCCGTGCTAATGTACCTGCTCCTGGTGTATTTTGTGTCCAAAACTGGGAAAAATAATAAATTACAGATTCCTGTATCCATGTGCTATCAGCTCACCAAACATTTACTTCGTGAAAAAATTATATGCTCGAAATTAGAGCAGGAGCACATGTAGAATAAATAGACAAATACAGTCGTATCTTTAGAATTAAGTTTTGACGCTTAAATAAAAAGATTAGTTCAAGGAACGAAATTGTGTGTCTAGCGCGTGAGAAATCGACGATGTACGACAGTTTAGACTGTTTAGCCATGAAACCGAGTAGTACTTTAGTTGATTTCTTTCTAAGAGATGGCGTTGCAATATATTAGATAAGGACAGATGAATGCGTTTGAGCAAGACACAACGATATATAATAACTTAAAGAAGCGACGTGTTGGGTAATTGAGATTCGGATAATCAAGGTTCTGTTATGTATGTAAATTTTAACAATAACGTTTAGAAACAGGAGCAGTAGGAAAATTAGCCTGTATTACTAGACGAAAATTTAAAAGACAAAGTATAATAAAATCTTATATAAATTCAGGCCAAAAAGAAACAAATATGTATTGAAAAAAAGAATGCAATTATAACGAAAAAGGTAATCAAATAAAAAGTGAATAAAATATAAATTTTAATCATTTTATTATAAATTTTAATTATTTTATAAATCAATTTTATAAATCAAAATAAATATGTAAATTATTTTAAATTTAAAAAATTAAAGTATTATAAATTCTTTTATAAATCAAAATAATACATTTGATAAAATATATATTTAATTGTAACTTGAATGACAATTAAATTTAAGTTTCGTATTAAACTATATGGAACAAAAAATAACATTCTAAGAAATTTCTAATTTATACATTAAAAAAAAGAACAATTAAATAAATATACCAATGCTGGGACACGAATCTATGTCTGGACACCTTTATTATTATCTTCCAAGAATTTTTAATTGCGACGAGTCAGCTTTTCTACTTTGTCCAAAGATTGATACATTTACCTTACTCTAACAAAATGACTGATACATATATACTTATAGACTAGTACAGTTTTCAATACTGTCTTTAAAAAACGTAGTTAATTTCTAATCGATATTTGAAGCTCATGAATTTTTTCATCTGTTGTTTCTATTTCCATCTGTTTTTCATTAATGTAGGATCGTAGAGTAGTCCGAATGCGAAAGAGCGCGTTATCGACCATGCGTAATTTATCCCAGCCCTGCGTTGAGTGTCTTTCCCCACTTTGCGAGGCGGCGCGGCCGGCGTTCCGACTGAGATTGTCTTTTTCAAAAAAGACTAGAATATACCTAGACAGCGACGAGTAAGGAGGTTTTTATTTGTGAGATCAAATCCATAAATCATTAACCCTACATTTTGGGGGCTCGTCCGGGATCTGAAAGAGAAGACATCGTGGGGGTGAGCAACGAGGTACGACGAGAACGGCGTGTACAACGAGGTACAAAACGTCGCATTCAACGAGGTACGACGAGAACGACGCTACGACGAGGTACGACGATGAGCAACGAGGTACGACGAGAACGGCGTGTACAACGAGGTACAAAACGTCGCATTCAACGAGGTACGACGAGAACGACGCTACGACGAGGTACGACGAGAACGACGCTACGACGAGGTACGACGAGAACGGCGTGTACAACGAGGTACAAAACGTCGCATTCAATGAAGTACGACGAGAACGACGCTACGACGAGGTACGACGAGAACGACGCTACGACGAGGTACGACGAGAACGGTGTGTACAACGGGGTACAGGAACGTCGCATTCGACGAGGTGCAACGGAAAAAGACGCGTACAACGAAGTACGAAAACGACGCATACCACGAAGCACGACGAGGACGACGCACAAGGTTAGGTGTGAGAGAAAAGATGAAATAAAGAAGAAAGACAAAAGACGAGACAAAGAATAAAGACGAAGGACGAGACAAAGAAGAAAGACGAAACACGAGACAAAGAGGAAAGGCAGTGAAAATTGAAGGTTAGACGCAAAAATGGAGACGCTCGGGCAGATTAGCTCAATCGCCGACAAGATTCGGACATCATCGCGCCCAGCTGTATATGCACTTTATCAGCTTGTGTTCGAAAAAAGCGGGGATCGCACCAGTCGCAAGCAGTTGCGTGCTTTCCGCGGCTTTAGTTTCAAGGACACATCTGAGGAGTTCCGATTAAAACTTGAGTACGCAGCCGCGTTTTCGGTTGGAGACTTAATATCTATGTGTAATATTCTCGGCCTAGACTACGCTGGCACTAAAGAAGAGTTGAGGTTAAGAATAATAAGAGCACTCCTGAATATCAGATCGTTGGTGTCGCCTGAGGACGACGATACAGATGCCGATGAGGAATCAGAGGAAGAAGTTGAGGAGCAACAGCGACAGAGAGAAGATAATGATGACGAGATTAACGACGTGGATGTTTCTTCGCTTGCAATTAGTGATACCGGCTCAAGACACAATGAGCAGGCGCATCCAACACAGAAAGAAAGTGACAAAACAAAGATCACATTTAGTTTCAAGGACATTGAAGATACCATTCGTCCATTTGATGGAAAAGAACACTATCCAATAGAGAGATGGATAGCAGACTTTGAAGACATGGCAACCGTGTTCAAGTGGAACGACACGCAAAAATTAGTTTTTGGCCGCAAATCGCTTAAAGGGGTGGCCAAGACGTTCGTACAAGGATTAAGCATCACTTAATCCTGGAAAAAACTCAAAGCTGCGTTACTGGAAGAATTCAGTCTTAAAGTAACTAGCGCAGACATACATCGCGGGCTTGCCAGAAGGAAGTTAAAGAAAGATGAGAACATACAAGAATACTATCTAGCCATGAGGGAGCTGGCTTCGCAAGGTGAAATTGAGGCCGAGGCAGTTATTCAATATGTCATCGATGGTATCCCTGACAGCAGTAGCAAGATGGTGTTGTACGGGGCAAGGAGCTAATGAGTTTAGAGCACGACTTCGCACATTTGAGAGGATACAAGAGAGGGATTCTATTACGACCAAGAGCCATCCGAAGAAGGAAGCAGTAGGTAAAAGCACAAAGGATGATGTCAAATCATCGAAGGAGAACCGGAAGCAGACATCGAAGGTGACAGATCGTTGCTATAATTGCGGTGAGAGCGGACATAGGTCACACGATTGTAAATTTAAAGAAAAAGGTAAAAGATGTTTTAGTTGCAGTAATTTCGGTCATGAGTCAAAGAATTGTCCTCAGAAAAAAGATGTTTCGACGACAGCTAATATTCTCGTAGAACCTATGCATGCAAGTCGAATGTTCAAGGAGGTCACAATAGAGGGTAAAAAATGTCAGGCTTTACTAGATACGGATAGCCATCTTTCTTTGATGCGTGAAGATGTTCTTACATCAATTAACATCTCTGAATTACAGAAATCTGAAGTGCTCCTAATGGGTATTGCTCGAGGTCAAGTCAAGACTCTTGGACACTTCCAAACTATAATTACGATAGATAATTTAGACTTTCCTTTAACATTTCACGTGGTTCCCACAAATGCTTTGAATATTTCTGTAATACTGGGCACTGACTTTATTAGTCAAGCTGAAATAAGGATCGACGAGAATGGCGTCACGGTTCATAAATCTAGTGTTTCAATGTTCTTATCTCAAATTGTATTGCAGCCGGAAAAGAACGAGACGGGTCACGTAGATGTAACGATAGATCGGGAATCTAAAAGTACAGTAGAGAATATGTTGTTATCATATGAACCTAACAAGACTAAGACGACGGGTATAGAGTTAAATATAGCAGTAAAAGATGAGACGCCTACTCATCAACCCCCACGAAGGTTACCTCCGAAGGAGAAGGAGATCGTTGAAAGACAGGTGAGTGCCTGGGTGAACGAAGGGATAGTGGAGCCATGCTCGTCTGAGTATGCGAGTCCCGTGGTAGTAACAAAGAAGAAAGACGGTTCCCCGCGGCTATGCATTGATTATAGGAAACTGAATCGATTGGTAATAAAGGATAAATATCCACTGCCAATAATTGAGGATCAGATAGATCGATTAACAGACGCTCGCATATTCAGTATGCTGGATTTAAAGAATGGATTCTTCCATGTTGATGTAGAAAAGCAGAGTCGTAAATACACTGCTTTCGTCACCCATCAGGGTCAGTTTCAGTTTTTGAAAGTACCTTTCGGTTTATGCAACTCACCACCTGTTTTTCAAAGATTCATTAACCATATCTTCCGACCTTTGGTTAACGACGAAATCGTATTAGTATACTTAGATGACTTAATTGTAATAGCGCCCGATGTAAAAGAAGGTGTTAGACGATTGCAAAGAGTTCTTCAAGTAGCGAGTGAGTATGGCTTAGACCTTAATAAGAATAAATGTCATCTATTGCAATCTAGCATAGAATTTTTAGGGTATGTGATAAGGAACGGTGAAGTCCTTCCGTCTCCTAGTAAGATACAAGCTGTTTTGAATTTTCCGGAGCCGCGTTCATTAAAAGATGTCCAGAGTTTCCTTGGACTCTCCGGATATTTTAGGAAATTTATCGAGTCATATTCCATTAAGGCAAGACCTCTCTCTGAGATGTTAAAAAAAGAGGGTACATTTCAGTTTAATACTAAAGTAAAAGAGTCCTTTGAGCAACTAAAAATAGATTTGAGTCGCAACCCAGTTCTAAAAATCTTTAATCAAAAATTCGAGACTGAGTTACATACCGATGCATGTAAAGAGGGTTTAGGAGCCATTCTTCTGCAAAGGAACCCTGACGACGGCAAATTGCATCCCGTATACTATATGAGTCTCAAGACGACCGAGGTTGAGTCAAGGTACACCAGTTACGAGCTTGAGGTACTGGCTGTAGTAAGAGCTCTAGAGAAATTTCGCCACTATTTACTGGGCATAAAGTTTAAAATCGTCACCGACTGCGTTGCCTTCAAACAAACGATGAATAAAATTAAGCTATCAGCTAAAATCGCGAGATGGGCTCTGCTGGTCGAAGAATTCGATGCAATCGTCGAGCATAGAATTAATTCTAGGATGCGGCATGTCGATGCGCTCAGCCGTTATCCGGTCTTAGCCATTAGTAATGACCATGGTGTCTTAGTTAAAGTAGCCGATGCACAAAGGAGGGATTCGGAGCTACGGACCATCATGGAGATTCTAAAGGAAAAACCGTATGATGATTATGTCATAAGGAACAAAATATTGTACAAATATCAAAACGAGCATGAGTTATTAGTTATACCTAAAGAGATGCAGCACGAAGTTATCCAGATGGTCCATGGCGACGGTCATTCCTCAGTAAAGCGCACTGAACAGGCGATAAAACAAGAATATTACATTCCGGAGTTGATAAAGAAAACGGAGCATGTAATCGCAAATTGCATACCTTGTATATTAGGTAGTAGAAAAGCGGGTAAGCAAGAGGGTTTTCTTAACCCATTGATTAAAGGTGATGTGCCTTTGAACACATACCATTTAGATCATCTAGGACCCTTAGATACAACCAATAAGAATTATAATCACATTTTGGCAATCATTGATAGTTTTACCAAATTTGTTTGGTTATATCCTACGAAGTCCACAACGTCGAAAGAAGTAATAGTTAAGTTACAATTACAAAGTCAAGTATTTGGGAATCCATCCCATATCATTACGGATAGAGGCACAGCATTTTCCTCACTAGAATTTCAAAACTATTGTAAAGAAGAAGGAATCAAGCATTCCATGATTACCACTGGCTTACCGCGAGCGAATGGCCAGATAGAAAGGCTTAACAGAACGATCATACCAATTCTAACAAAACTCACTGTTAATGATGCTACGAAATGGTTTATGTATGTACCGAAGGTACAACAGACATTAAATGCTTCCTTTCAGAGAAGTATCGGCATGACTCCGTTCGAGCTGTTGACTGGAGTGAAAATGAAACGAAAGGATGATCTAGCGATTAATGATGCGTTAGAAACGGAATTTCAGTCACTGTTCGAGCAGGGACGTGACCAATTGCGTGATCAAGCTAAAGAGCAAATATTGAGAGTGCAGAACGAAAATCGTAAAACATATAATTTAAGACGCCGCGCGCCGAATAAATACAAAGTTGACGACCTAGTAGCGATTAAAAGAGTACAGCTGGGACCCGGTAAGAAATTGTGTGCCAAATATCTCGGTCCCTATAAAATAATAAATGTCAAGTTTAACAATTCGTATGATGTGGAACGCGTGCAACCTGGAGAAGGACCAAAGAAAACCAGCACATGCGCTGAATACATGAAACCCTGGTCCACTGCCTTGTAGTCATCTGGGCCAGATGAATTTCAGGACGGCCGAGTTGTAGGATCGTAGAGTAGTCCGAATGCGAAAGAGCGCGTTATCGACCATGCGTAATTTATCCCAGCCCTGCGTTGAGTGTCTTTCCCCACTTTGCGAGGCGGCGCGGCCGGCGTTCCGACTGAGATTGTCTTTTTCAAAAAAGACTAGAATATACCTAGACAGCGACGAGTAAGGAGGTTTTTATTTGTGAGATCAAATCCATAAATCATTAACCCTACATTAATAATCTTTAATTTCTTTTCTTTAGTTCATCTATTTCATTAATAATTCTTTTTTTATTTAAATTTTCATTTACTTGTGTTCGATTTTCTTTTCTTGCTTCTTCAAGAACTCATTATACAATGATCTTGCATTCCGTATTTTGAGAATCATTTGTTTGTCAACTACTATGTTATTTAAGCCGCCTAACGCTTGTACTGCATCATAAACTTGTCTCTGCGCAACTAAAGATTTAGCAAGTTGATTCACAACAATAATTTCTTTGTTGATGGAAAATCCTCTTTCTATAAATGCATTTCCATGACTTAAAATGAAAATCTTTTTCAGAAAATTTAAAAGTACTTCTGATCCATTCATTGTTATAATTAAGTTAAACCAAAAATTGTCTAGTCTCTGACTTCGTCTGTCAAACTGTTTAAAATATTCTTGCATTCCACTTTTAGAACATAAAAATCTTTAACTCTTTCAGAAGTTTATCACATTCAGTATATCCTATCCATTTATTCTCCTGAAATATTTTCAAAACCATTTCTAATCTTCGTAAAGCTTGACTTAATGAATTGGATAAAATTTGTGGATCACAAAAAGTTATACCTTTGCACAACTTATACTTAGCAGGTGATTTACTTATAACTTTTTGGCAAATTAACTTAAGCACAGTAACACAATCAGCCTTGAAAGATTTCATTTCACAATTTTTTATTTCTTTAATCTTTCTAAGCTCAGTTTTTACAGAAAATCCTAATTTTAAATTCTTTGGCAAAATTATATTTGTTTCGTTATTAAGATCTATTCTATCTATACATGTTCCCTTTTCTAAAAGTTCCTTTTACAAAAATATTTATTAAGTCTACTAGCAAACTAATTAGATCATACAAATAGGGAACTAATGGTCCATCATTTTGATATTTTTCTAAAAATGGTTCAATCAGTTTTGAGACATAACAAAAGAAGGCTAACTTAACTGGCATAAGTTTGTCATTCAATGCTTTAATGACAATATGGTAACTGTAAGAAAGTATTTCTTTTTTCTCTTTTTTCAAATATTCTCTGTATTTTTTTAAATATTGCAACATTTCTAGTGCCCTTTCAGCAACTTTTGAATTATTTAGCCACTTTACTGGACAAAATTTTAAAAGCATCAATGAACAATCTGCATAGTACGAAAAATCACTTCTTCGAGCAAGGCAATCTTTAAAAAGATTATAAAGTGATCTTAAAAATGTTATAACATTCCATTTTACAGTATAAAAAGACGTTTTGAAAACATTATTAAGAACATGCAAACCACAAGTTCCCATAACTAACATAACAGGATCACCTCCATTATGAGATTGAAATAAATTTATCTGTAGATCCTTAAAGAACTTAACATTAATATTTGGATCATCCATTGAAATTTGAAGTAATTTCTTCAAATTTAAATCTTTTAGCTCTACTTTGAAAGCGTGAATCAAATCTTGAGATATAGTATGTCCTAAAAATGCAGAACTATAATAATGAGTAGCTACCTCATTTTTATCTGTATACCAAAAGCGGATTGCTATATCCATTTGCTGCTTCTGAGAATGCTTATTTAAACTCTCATCAAAACAAACCACGAAACAATCACAATGCTTGATTTTTTCTTTTAGTTTTTCATGAAAGTATATTGCTAAGCCATAAACAAAATTAAATATGATATCTTATAAGTAAACCTACCTTTGTGTGACTCGCCGATTTCATTGAAACTTTGCACACTTGTAGAGTAGGAAAAAATAATAGATACGTCTTTTTTTTTATCGGCAATGGTCAACATTAAAGGGGTGAAATCGACCCTTAAAGTTGAGGGTATTAGGGCATCGTCATGATGTTTCACATAAAAGTAATGTACCGATCAACACGAAACTATTACAAAATGTTTTTTATGTTAGATAGTAAAGTTTATGTCCAACTTTCCATGCACCCTTGTTGCGGGAGGTAAACCACCCTTCTCGTAAGAAATAATTGTTATGACGAATGGGTGACGAAAGTCTATTAACATTTTTATCTATAGTCTGATCTACCTATCTAAT
>NW_017297596.1:132953-135150 GCF_001594075.2 Trachymyrmex cornetzi
AAAAAATTTGCACTGCCTTGCCAGCAGAGGATATAGATAAATGACTGGTTACAACAAAAAGACATCAAATAATCTCGACCCGACTAACATTATACTTTTATACTTCAATAAATATTTATCTAGTCCGTAATACGTTGATCTAGCAACAGAGATAACATTCTTTTTATTAGAAATACTAATAGATTCTTTGGTTAACATTTTTGTACTAGAAATAGATTATTTCGATGAAATATCGTCTCCCGAGACAAAACTCTCATCTGGCTTATCTGAATTCTTTGAAGTATTCTTTACAATCTGAAAATCAGATTCAATATATCAAGCTGATAAATATACAAATAATATCCTTTATATAATTTAATCAAATAAAGATCTCCACGCGAAGTAAGTATAAAAGTATAGGTAAGTATCAACTATTAATATGCACATATACCATTTTAAAATATACTTAGCAAACGTAATTACTTACATTAGACTGCGAAGTAAATAAGCGAATTCCGTAGGATTCTTTTTTAGACATAACTCTTGCTTGATGTTTTTATCCTTGAACATGACTTTTTAATGCCATTCTCCCCATGTTGCTCAAATAAATCTCCTTGTAGCACAAGATACAATAAGCAAAATTATTGCTTTTTTCGCTTTTCGTAAAAACATCACGAAACAAAGGATCTTGTAACCAATAATCTTGAAAATGACACTTTTGTCATTGTCGTGGGAGAAATAGGTTCTAATAACCTTACACTTTTTTTTCTTAGAAAGTATCCCTCGGATGAGGGAAAAAAGACGTCTTCAGCCCTAACCTTTGGGCTATATGACGCAAAGAAAAAAACCTTACACTTATTAATCTGTTTGGTTATATCCAAATTGGTACTTATGGCGTTTCCTTTCCACTGAGCGCATCACGCGTCCCGTCGTTCATCGCGTCATGACGCGACGCGAGAGAGAGAGAGAGAGAGAGAGAGAGAGAGAGAGAGAGAGAGGGGGGGGGGGGGGGGGGATATAGTATATATATAAACTTCTCTCTTTCTCTCTTTCGCGTCGCGTCGTGACGCTATGGACGACGTGCGCATGACGCGCTCAGTAGAAACGTACCCTTATACACCACACAGCACCTCAAAAGCGCTATCTCGTAGTAAGGAATAATTTGTAAAGTGCACGAGTTTTGAATGTATTTGACTATAAATGTTAGATATAACGTTTAAAAAATTATAACAATTATTTGGAATAAAAGTATTTTGAGAAAATTACGAGCAAAGTTCAAAATTCCAGATTCTTTTATATTTTCCCTGTGTGAAATTTCCCAATTTTCACTGACCAATTTCAAATCCCCTGACTTTTCCCGGGTTTTCCGGTTTTCCAGAGGTGCGTTCCGTATCGTGCATGATGTGCATGATGCATTCATTATCCTTGTTTAACATTTGGTGAGCAACAAGGATAAACGATGCATTATGCGCATCATGCGAGAAACGGAACGCACCCCAGATGCGTGGGAACCCTGCCCACTGTTGGATTTCTGTAAACGTAGATAAATCCCATTTTATATTGAAATCAAAATGTTGAATATGAGTTTACATAAATGTCTAATATTACATTACATTTATTTACAGAAAGAAGAAATTCGAATGTCATTTTTTCTCATATCACTTCAAAATATGATTTGATTGAAAATGACTGTGAACTGTTTTTTTATTTTAGTTCAGATTTAAACAACTTATTCTAAGCTTGATATCTCATTTAAAATAAGATTATTATATTTTATAGAAATTTTGTAATAATTAGCATCGTATTTGGAATAAATAATGGAAAAATATCTTTTTTTTGTAAACAGCTTATTGTGATAAAATAATATTAAATAAAACTGTTGAAAATTTGTGGAACAGTGTGAAACAATATTATATATTATCTATACTGATGTTACGTCCAAGGCTCCGCATGCATGGAACCTGAGGGGATGGTCGTAACAGGAGACTTGTCTACAGTCGTTGTCGGATCCTAGCTCCAGACCGCAAGGGAGCGAGGTGGGAAAACCGACTCGGACGGGAGGCACTTCGCTTCGTCCTTAGGCTCTCAAAGAGCTGGGGGTTTGAAGGGGGACGAAGTGGAAGCCTCGCTCGGGGTCGTCGCTCCGCTGAGCGGTTCCCCGAGGCGGACGCACACGCTAAAGGCCGGAAAATGGGTCAGTGTGCCTTAGGGGCACACT
>NW_017297596.1:136283-139937 GCF_001594075.2 Trachymyrmex cornetzi
TGTGAGAGTGTGATAATTTGGATTTAAGGAGGAAGGGAATATTCAAAAAAAGGAGTCAGATTTTCAGCCGGGATGGTAAATGGATGTGGGCAACCTTCTAGATATACAATGGCAAGTTGGGAGGTGTTGAGAGGAGCAGTCACCCAAAAATCGAGGAGGTCTTCTATGGATGTAATGGAAGGTCTAAGAAGGGAGAGGGGTAGTTTGATCGGGGAAGGTCAGGAATTTGAGATCGAACTCGGAGTGAGGAGCTGGGGTTTGTGGAGCGGGAGTCTCGTTAGGTGAGATAGGTAGGGGTGGTGGTGGTGAGTATGAGACTTTGTGTGGAGGAGAAAATAAAGAGAGAAGGGAGGGTATCGCGAGTGTCTCTGTCGGAGTGTTCGGTGTCGGGGGGTGAGAAATGTAGGGTTGGACCGCGGGGCGAAGTTCTTGGGCGGCTCGAGTCCTGCTTCTGATAACGGTTCGGCGCGACCATACGAAACGTATCACGCTGCGGCGTGGCGGTGAAGGAGCGGTGGACTCGTTAGAGCGCACTGCAATGTTATTTTAAAGGTAAGCGAAAGAAATTACTCGGTTACCGAACAACTGAAAGAATAAGAGAAAACTGAACGGGAGATCGAAGATGAACGCGAGGGATCTAAGTACGGAGAGGAGAAAGAGAAAGAGAAAGAACAGTAAAATGAAAGAAAAAGGGAGAGGGTGGTGTTAACTTACTGGTTGATGAAATCGGCGGAGCCTGTTGAGAGAGCTTCAAAAGGTTCGAAGTCGGCGTAGGTGGTCGGGACCTCGGGACGCCAAGTCACTGACTCTAATACTTGTTTTTACGAATAACAATGGAGTCGCCCGAGACTCGAACTCGATTGGTTTTGTATGAACTGGGTAGCTTGTGATAACCCTTTCGACCAATTTTAAGAACTGTTACTATGAAGCTCTCAACAAAAGAGAAGACCAAAAGACAAGAGCAAAGACGAGAGCAAAAGACAAGATAAAAAAGACGCTCAGGACAGCGGTTTATATAGCGATTTTTCCTAATTAGTGGGGTTCAAATTTGGGTAGTGGGGTGACTTTCGGGATTTTGGATTGGTCGAGATTATGGGGGAGGAGAGAAGTCGATTGGTATCAACAAGTGTTGTCTTAGCTTATGACTTTCCTAAATTTATGGGAAAATGCACGTGCACCGATTAAGACGAGCGCACGTGCACTGTCGGCACGCGCCCGTCAAACACTTTCCCTGGACTTCGCATGTCAGATTTATATTTTATTAATAAATAATAAACCGTGGATCGATTTACAAAATAACTTTCGGTAATAAATGGCTTCTTCCACGTGCGCAAGATTGAAATTGCGAATTCTTATTAAAAAGTTTATATTTTACTCATCTTAATGATACATAATTAATGATAAAATAGACGTTTCGGTCTGTCATCAGACCATTCTCAATATAAAACCAATAATTCATAAACGAAACCTATAGTAGTACTTTAATACATATTCTAACTGTCTTATCACATATATACGCTTTTCTCGGTGTTACAATTATATCCATTTCCTCACGTAAGGTTATTAAAATCTAACAATTAATCCTATAATAGGTGAATCGTCAAATTCTGTCATTATTATAATGTTTGCGATTACATGTGTTATACGATAGAATTTCCTCGTGACTGAGATGACAGCATTCTTTTCTTTAAACGAATTCGATATTATCCGCACGTGCATCGCTGAACTACAATCCCAGATGTCAATAATTGAACGAAAGAACTTCTTGATTCTAGTCAACATAATAATTTAAAATAAACTAATGATTCTAATTAACAATAATAAAATTAGATTACAGCAATTGTCAATTGTAAGAACACGAATTAATATATTATATATTCTAGTCAACATAATAAATTACAATAAAACTTATTGATTCCAATTCACACAATCATTTTCAATAAAATTAAAAAGTCAATTATAAAAATAAGAATCACTAATGATTACCTCCGTTAAAACATTTAATCCAGAACAGCAGCGCAGCAAGGGATCATGTCCCAATGATATTATTACAATAGTCGAGAACGAAAAACACACATGATCTATCACTGTATTAACAGTCCCTTATATCAATTATCTGCGTATTTAAAAAAAATTATTGACGAGAGTGTTAATAAAAATTTTAGCCATATTAAAAATAGTTTTGAGCTTGTAAATAAATTAAATGGTATGTCGTTAAGTTCTGAATATAAAATATTGTCTTTTGATATTGTAGCAATGTATACTAATATTCCGGAAAATTTAGTACTAAGAAGTATTAAAAACAGATGGCAGAACATTTCAAAAAATACTACCATTCCGATGCACGAATTTTTAGGTGCCATCTCATTGATTTTAAACTCTACATTTTTCAAATTCAATGAACAATTTTACAAACAAATTTTCGGCATGCCTATGGGTTCTCCATTATCACCTATTTTGGCGGATTTGGTGATTCAAGATTTAGAAAATGACATACTATCAGAATTGAGTGTTACAGTTCCGATATATTTTCGCTATGTTGATGACATTTTAATTGCGTTACCTCACAACTGTGTAAATGAGGTTTTAAATCGGTTCAATTCGTATCATAATAGAATAAAATTTACGTTAGATGAAGGTGAAGGTGATTGCGTAAGCTTTTTAGATGTCACAGCTATTGTAAAACATGAACAAATAAGGTTCGATAACTACAAAAAACCGACGAACTCTGGTCGCTATTTAAACTATAAATCGAGTCACCCAGACCAGCATAAGAGAGGCGTAATAATTGGCTTATTAGATAGAATACTATTTTTGTCGCATCCTGATTATCATAAAAATAATATTAAAGAACTAATTAATATTTTACTTATTAATGGTTATCCGCTGCACATCATATTTTCCACTATTAACTGTAGAATAAAGAAACTATCAAAAAGAAATGAATTATATGTTAATGACATGATGAAAAATAATCTTACAAATGAGACCCTAGCATTTAATAATTATTTCACAATTCCATATGTAAAGAATATATCAGAAAAATTTATTTCTATAGCTGATAAAATTAATCATAAAATTGCGTACAAACCCATGAATAATTTAACATCGGTGATTAAGTTAGGTAACGATAAATTACACAAAATGGAATTTTCGAACGTTGTATATAAAATTGAATGTTCTAATTGTGATGCAACATACGTGGGTCAGACAAAAAGGAAAATAGGTACTAGAATTAATGAACATAAATCGGATGTAAAAAAACAAAAAAGATCTTCGTCAGTATTAGCAGAACACCAGATGAATTGTGAAAATGATATTGATTGGGAATATGTTCAAATCTTAGATAAAGAACCTTATATGTACAAACGACTCACATCAGAAATGATTCACATAAAAAAACAAAAAAATGGTGTAAATAAGCAAACAGACACTGAAAGGTTGCCGGAATCATACTTTCCACTTCTATAAGTCGTCTTTCCAGATAAGAGAAATTTAACGTATTATGTGAAGATCATATCACCTCGTAGTTTAGTATTGTTTGCGTCGTCGAGTGTTGATCATGTGTGTTTTTCGTTCTCGACTATTGTAATAATATCATTGGGACATGATCCCTTGCTGCGCTGCTGTTCTGGATTAAATGTTTTAACGGAG
>NW_017297596.1:140538-141607 GCF_001594075.2 Trachymyrmex cornetzi
TTGTCAGAAAAATGTTTAGGCGCCAGTACTGACATTAATTGCCGTTTTTAATGGCGCTGTTCAAGGGAAGTGTCATCGGCGGTGCATTAGCTCCCTGCGTTCACCGATTCTAACTCTATTTTATTTGGCATTAATGGAGACACTGGAGTCCTACACTTTAAACTTTCTCATGGGAAAAGATTTTTATTACTTTTCCTAGAAGTTTTAGGGGGTTGATAACCCCTAGGTCTACGTGAGAAAGAGAAAAGAGGCAGCGTGAGTCCGCTGGACGTAACACTAATAATGGTAATATGTTGTTGTACTTTCATGGGTGGCACCCAATTGGACACGGCTCAATTGGATACGAGCCACTCACAGCGCTTGAGACTACAAAGCTCCTAAGCACCGGTCGCTGTGATTGGTGGTGTCCAATCGAGCCGTGGTCCATCGGGATCACCCCCTTTCATATCAGGCGATTGTATTGAGCCCTCTCCTCCTTCCTCCATCACTGTCCATTCACACGTGTTAGTGTCCAGTAGAATTAAAGGAATAGAAAATATGGAATTGAAAATGTAAACACTAAGTATAAGCGAGTAGTATAGCTAGGCCGGTTCTAACCCAAGTGGCGGCAAGGGGGTGAGAAGCAGGGGGGTGCCCGCGGCGAGGGGGGGGTGACGTCACAGGGGGAGGGGAGCGGATGACGTCATAAATGGTGACGTCACAGGGTGAGGGGGGTGACGTCACAGGGGAGGGAGGGGGATAACGTCATAAATAGTGACGTCGCAGGGGAGGGAGGGTAACATCACAGGGCGAGGAGGGTGACATCACAGGGTAGCGAGGGGGATAACGTCATAAATAGTGACGTCGCAGGGGTGGGAGGGGTGACATCACAGGGTGAGGGGGATGACATCACAAGGGAAGGAGGGAGGGAGAGAGAGGGTGACGTCACAAAGTGAGGGAATGGTGTCACAGGGGGAAAGGGATGACGTCACATGATGAGGGGGGTGCCGTCGAGAGGAGGAGAATTATAGGGTGTGCGAGGATAACGTCGCGGGAAATTCGCGCGGGGAGAGAAGAGAATTACGGGGCC
>NW_017297596.1:141677-147933 GCF_001594075.2 Trachymyrmex cornetzi
CGAACGCAGCTTCTCACACGCAAAGATATTTATGTATTATGTGCATGATTTACAGTAACAATTTGAAATACTTACCATATTTTAATAATTTTATATTCAGTTTTATATTCTATTTTAATAAAAGCGCGGTGATTGATGCTCTCACACGTGATGATACCGTCGAGCGCGATGGCGCACTCGCGCGTATCGTGATACCTTAGAGATAAGGAATGGAAGGAAGGAATGGTTAAACGAGATCTAATTTAAACACTGAGATATTTTTATTTATTTTTATTTATTAACTTTTTTATTCTTTCTAACACAGTGTTTACGACAATATCCAAAGAATAAGTACCTACATTATAGATTCTTAAGTGGTATACATTTAAATTGATTATATAATTTATAATTTTTTAAATCTTTTATTTATATATGAATTTCATATCTTTAATTTACATATATGAAATCATAGAAAAATATAGAAAATATAGATTGATTAAAGGAAGGAGCGGCACAGAAGAAACTGTATTTGTAGGCATTTGTATATATTTAAATCGATTATGAAATTTATATATATTTTTAATCTTTTATTTACACATGAATTTCGTATCTTTAATTTATATATGAAATCATAGAAAAATGTTGAAAATATGGACTGATAGAAAGAAAGAGCGGCAGAGAGAAGAATATCAAATATGTGAAACGTAACATAAGTTTAACGTATATTTATTTATTTATTATCTTTCTAACACAGTGTCTACTGTAATATTCAAAGAATAAGTATATATTGTTGAATTCCCATTGCTCTATGCTCTATGCTGTATGTTCTATCATCAGCTGCAGCTACATTAGCATTGTCATCAGTAATAGCATAATAATCATCAGCATGGCTTCATTTATGTTTCACAATTATAGAGCTAATTTTTGCCATCCTTCCTTACTGGAAATCAAATAAATGAAAAGTGACACGAGTTTAACAAGTATATTATTGTATTATTTTATTTTATTATTATATTATTTTATTTTTTTATTTTTTTCTAAAACATAGTATTATCCAAAGAATAAGTACCTGTATTACTAGATGTTTTCTGTGCTCTATTATCAGCCGCAGCCACATTAGCATCATTATCGCTAATAATATAATAATAATAATCGTCACCAGCATCATGTCGTTTACGTTTTCCAATTCTTAACCGCAAACTTTGAGCATCTCTCTCCATTTTCTTAACTGCCGTTATCAAAAAATCGATCACATCGTTCAATTTTTTATTATATCAATAGTACCACGCCTAAAAGAAAAAAAGAGAACAATTTAAAGAAACAGTTTCTTCAATTTAAACATAATTATTTCTCTCTACTAATATACTAATATACTAATATACTAATAATATAATACATTCTCCCCATCGGAATGTTATTATTGGAAATATCCAAAGCGACATGAATTGATTTTGGTACGTTTTCACCAATATCTGTAGCCGTTCCACGAACCTTGAGCGCATTTTCAGACAATGTTGCAGATTTTTGAGGTAGAAACATCAACTGAACACGAATAACATCCGTAAGATCAATTAAATCATTAACGTTATTCATGTTTTTTTCCACACAACGAATCAACGATCGCAGAATGACTAAATGAACCGTTAGGCCCGCTAACTGACTGACAACCCAGATTGACTTGGAATGACTGACAGCGAGGGACTGTGCAAGAATTTATAGGGGAAGGCATACTTAATAATGATGTCATTTTGAAAAGAATCCTCACCGTTACCAATTCAGAATATAATGTGATATGCAAGAGTGCAATGCCTCAGTCAAAAAGTGTAATGTTTCAAGCAAAAAGTATATTACGCGTTGAAAAAAACTATATTAGGCAAAAGATTTCATGAAGAAACTTCTGCATTTATCTGTTATACTTATATCACCAACGTTTTAAATCAGCGACGAAAGTACAATTCCTCGGCCAAAGGTATATCTCGCGCTCGAAAGATTACACTAACTCAGCATTTCTTTTATCCGTTCTTCGCATTGAAGCGCAATTAGACTTATATCAAACCGCCATCAAACAGCTGTTAGACTGATATTTAACAGCTATAAACAGCTATCAAACCTCTATCAAATCGCTATCGAACGGCTATTGAACGACTATCGAACTGCTATCGAACCAATATCGAATCGATACCGAACTACTATCAAAATCACTATAAACAGCCATCGGTAGGCTGTAAACAGCTATCGGACTGATATTTAACAGCTATAAACAACTTTCAAACAGCTATTGTTCCACTGTAAACAGCTATCGAACTGATATCGAACCGCTATCAGTTCATTTCAACATCTATCTGCTATATTTATTTAAATGTCTACAAGTATAAGGATAAATAAACATATTAATGTAAGATAACATACATTTATTTTAAAAAATCTTACAATTCTTCCTGGTGTCGCGACCACCAGTTAAATATCTTAAATACATTTTGTAAAGCGCAATTCTTTGCGTGTTTTCCGCATCGTATAGTATTACAATCATCTAGATTACGTAGCGATTCTACATCTTTGTAATGCGCATCCAGAGCTTCGACGATGATATCATCAGTGTCGAGCATATCAGCTAGCCATCCTCGTTTTTCGTGTCCTTTGACAAATACGACAGCTTCATCTTCTTCTAACACAGCTTCCGTAATTAAACGTCTCGCGATGCTGTAAGGGACCATTCCGTCATCCCACCGCAATCCATGGTGATAAGCACTCAATCAGGAAACGCAAGATTTGTCGAATCTCGTCAGAAAATGCCATGGTATAGGATGTGAAAAAATGTAGTGTGTGAGAATGGTTCCCCCTCTCAGCACCGCTACTTCCTTCACGATAAATTTCTTGTTAATGATGAATCCTTGCAGATCCACAAATGTTAGTATGGCCATGACGAGTAATTTTTCGAGACTGCTCCACACCTTGGTTTTCCATTCTTTTATATTCAGGACACTTGATGACGTTCCAATTTACATGATTTTGAGCACTACATTAGACAACGAACAGTATTCGATTACACGATCGTGTATGATGAGACAATAGGCGGTAGTATTGGCCGGCACATTCTCCTTGCAATCAAATTCTATGCGTACATCCACAGTGGCGCTCTTGAAGGATTCGTTTTGTCGCAAGCAATCAATGACTGCAGAAGGTCCTTTCTCGATAAACGATAGTACGTTGAGCAGCATCTCGAAGCTATCGAATCTATATGCTTTACGAAAACGTACATATTAAACAGGACTGCGTATCTCTTTTTGCCAAAATCCAGATTAAAATCGTCGTAGGGATAAAATTTTGAATTTAGATATACTATTACGTTACTCAAATTACAATCGTCAAACACGCCAACATCTTGTGACATGATATTCTTTCGACCGGTGTGCAGAGTAAAGATAACGTATCGCGGCTTCTCAAGCTGAGTGGCCGTTTTAACGGACCATGAATGCTTGGTCATATTCTGTAACAAAGGATACTCATACAGATCCCAGCAGCGAAAACTCATGCTCAGATAATGACCGCTTTCCAATGCTCGCAGCATTGAAAATTTACTGATCTCGTTTAACGAAACATGAGGCATCCGCCACTATACATTGAATAATTCAATCTCAGGCTCCGTCGCAGGATTTCCAACTAAGTAATTGTAATCGTTGCGCGCTCATATCAAAATCTATTCGTGGCGAGCGATGACGACTACGCATTTGTAATCTTCGCAAAAACCCAACAGCATGTTGAGCGGCACGCAAAAATTAAAGTATCCTTCCTCCGTATCGGATCTAGAGTTCCATCCAGCGTTCAGCGCAATCAAAGCTTTGTCGTACGTCATCGATACATAGTTCTTGATGGTACTGGTAATTCCAACGTTTCTGTTACGGTCAATCTCTACACCGTTGAGTTCATATCGAATTTCATCAAACATGAACGCCACGCAGTTATTTCCAAGCGTCGACGACATCTGGTCGTTTTCCTTCTTCACCGTCAATCTTCCTTCGACGTAGAGAAAACTGTCGCACGGCAACGTGTACAAATCTTGCTGCTGTATGGGTATCCGTATCTCGTCGCTATGTCCAAACGTAGTGTTGGCGTACGGATTGTACGTGTGAGTCTCAATCTTGATGATGCGGTCGTCAAAGATCGGCTCACCGGTAATATTCAACATCAACCATTTCGTACGATGAAACCCAACGACTTTAAAAATGCGACGTTGGATGCAGTGAATTTTTTTTCAGGTGTAATCTTTCCAATAAAAGATGTATCTCTAGTCTGTTTCGGCTGTTCGTTCAACACAAGCATCTCACGTTAGCGCCGTCGTACATGCAATCTAACTCCTCTCAGCGAAAATTAAGCAATCGACCGTCTTGGCCCACCACGCGAATCGTCAGATCCGTAATGCTCCGTACGACGATCGGAAGGTAAATGATCTGCGTAGGTCTTTCCGATATCTTATATCCTGGCGGTACGCTCGGTGAAAACTCGTGTATCGTGTGCACGCAACCGTCGTTGCTGTACGCACCCGCGGTCATGTTGCACTCGATACGAATGATGTTCACGTTGATGATATTTATCGGCACGTCAGACTCGTGCCACTGTCGCGGCTCCAGCACTCGATTCGACGAAAATCCCAGCAGCGAGCCAATGTTACTAGGTTTTGTAAAATTTATCCGATAGGCGCATTTGATCTCACTTCTCATCGTATTGTTGTTGGCGCGAATCACCAGCTGGAACTCTTCATCCTCCTTACCCTTTGAATCGTGAGAACGTAAAATTTCACGCTTCAGATACCGCTCGATGTCGGGCAGTTTGTACGATCCATCGGAAATGACAATTTCCTCATCGTCATAGTAAAACTTGTTATTTGTCGATTTAAGTTGGCTAGTGTATAGTACGTTTCAAAGTCTGTCAGATCGAGCTCGTAATCACCGTCACCCCAATCTACCGCCGGAAAGTAGCTTACGGTGAGAACGCTACACTTGCCAGTCAACGTAAACGTCAGCGTCATGTTTGAACGAGCACTGAGTCAAACAGCGCATAGCCTGTCCTTAAATTACGAATCAACCGACCGTAGAAACTATAGACAAAGCTGCCTGCAATTGTTCTGATTATAACGCTAATAAGGCGATGAAACTGTCAAAGTATACGACGCGATTCTCCCTTTTCGCATATGCCACCCAATGCGTACCTGGTCCCACGGCATTGTCTAGATTTACGATACCGCTCTCGTTTCAACGTACTCCTTCGACCGGTAATGTAGTACGCATAAAGACACCTCTAAAATACGGAATGCGCATACGGTTTGCAAGTTGTTGCAGTTGCACATCGGTAGTTACTTCCCTCGGCATTTTTAACGTTTCATCGACGTATTTTTTTTCTACGCGCGACACTTCGTCCATGCTTGTAGGGAGCGAGATAAAAGCCGCGACCTTCAATGACGCGATTATGACGTTGCAGTTCTTCCAATTGACGCTGCGCTGCTTTGCTATCGTTTACGGCCTTGGCGACTCCCGCCGCCCCGCCGACCAATGACCCGAGAACGCCGAGCAGCGGTAGAACGGGTAGGACGCCGCCGCGTTTCGCTGTCGGAAGAATCTTCTTGCTCCTCTTCTTCTTCTTTGTTTTCAAATCCATACCAATCTTCGTTTTGGCCTTCATAGCTGCCCAAACGGCTGCGGCTGCGGCTCTCTCTCTGAGAGTCGAATCACTCGCGGTAATACGTTTCCGCGCCTTCTCAGCGAGTATATTGTCAGCCGCGTGCCGTTCGGTGAGATCGTTGCTGTGCGAATACGCTATGTCGTGCTCGCGACACGTAGTATCCAATGGATTAATACCTCGATTGCCTCTGGCCAATCGCTTCTCCAATCGCGTTCCCGGACCGCAAAACTGATATCTGGGAATATGTAACTCGAAGGGAAGCGCGTTTATCGCACGATTTAGGACCAATTTATAGAGCTGCGTAGAGCGAAATCGCTCAGTAATCAAAATGTTTTTCGTCGTGTCAGACGATCTGCACAGTTTAACTTCAAAAGAGCTGGAATACGTACCGAAAATTGTACTGCTGCGTAAGTTTGGAAATTGCATAGATCTGTTGTGGAATAGATTAGCCGAACATATACATGCAGATTCGGAAGTACAGCGATACCGTCGGTGTCTGAAGCATTACAATTTACCAGCTCATCAAACGCATATCGACGATCCGGCGCCTTTGATAAAGAATTGTAGCGAATGCCGTCGAGAGGCTTACTAAATCGTGCGA
>NW_017297596.1:148061-152559 GCF_001594075.2 Trachymyrmex cornetzi
GACATAGCGTATTCGCACAGCAACGATCTCACCGAACGGCATGCGGCTGACAATATACTCACTGAGAAGGCGCGGAAACGTATTACCGCGAGTGATTCGACTCTCAGAGAGAGAGCCGCAGCGGCAGCCGTTTGGGCAGCTATGAAGGCCAAAACGAAGATTGGTATGGACTTGAAAACAAAGAAGAAGAAGAGGAGCAACAGGATTCTTCCGACAGCGAAACGCGGCGGCGTCCTACCCGTTCTACCGCTGCTCGGCGTTCTCGGGTCATTGGTCGGCGGGGCGGCGGGAGTCGCCAAGGCCGTAAACGATAGCAAAGCAACGCAGCGTCAACTGCAAGAACTGCAACGTCATAATCGCGTCATGGAAGGTCGCGGCGTTTATCTCGCTCCCTACAAGCGCGGACGAGGTGTCGCGCGTAGAAAAAAAACGTCGATGAAACGTTAAAAATACCGAGGGGAGTAACTACGGATGTGCAACTGCAACAACTTGCAAACCGTATGCGCATTCCGTATTTTAGAGGTGTCTTTATGCGTACTACATTACCGGTCGAAGGAGTACGTTGAAACGAGAGCGGTATCGTAAATCTAGACAATGCCGTGGGACCAGGTACGCATTGGGTGGCATATGCGAAAAGGGAGAATCGCGTCGTATACTTTGACAGTTTCATCGCCTCATTAGCGTTATAATCAGAACAATTGCAGGCAGCTTTGTCTATAGTTTCTACGATTGGTTGGTTAGTAATTTAAGGACAGGCTATGCGCTGTTTGACTCAGTGCTCGTTCAAACATGTCGCTGACGTTTACGTTGACTGGCAAGTGTAGCGTCCTCGCCGTAAGCTACTTTCCGGCGGTAGATTTGGGTGACGGTGATTACGAGCTCGGTCTGACGGACTTTGAAACGTACTATACACTAGCCAACTTAAATCGACAAATAACAAGTTTTACTGTGACGATGAGGAAACTGTCATTCCCGATGGATCTTACGAACTGCGCGATATCGAGCGGTATCTGAAGCGTAAAATTTTACGTTCTCACGATTCAAAGGGTAAGGAGGATGAAGAGTTCCAGCTGGTGATTCGCGCCAACAACAATACGATGAGAAGTGAGATCAAATGCGCCTATCGGATAAATTTTACAAAACCTCGTAACATTGGCTCGCTGCTGGGATTTTCGTCGAATCGCGTGCTGGAGCCACGACAGTGGCACGAGTATGACGTGCCGATAAATATCATCAACGTGAACATCATTCGTATCGAGTGCAACGTGACCGCGGGTGCGTACAGCAACGACGGTTGCGTGCACACGATACACGAGTTTTCACCGAGCGTACCGCCAGGATATAAGGTATCGGAAAGACCTACGCAGATCATTTACCATCCGAACGTCGTACTGAGCATTACCGATCTGACGATTCGCGTGGTGGACCAAGACGGTCAATTGCTTGATTTTCGCGGAGAGGAGTTAGATTGTATGTACGACGGCACTAACGTGAGATACTTGTGTTGAACGAACAGCCGAAACAGACGAGAGATACATCTTTTACTGGAAAGATTACACCTGAAAAAAAAAATCACTTCGTCCAACGTCGCATTTTTAAAGTCGTTGGGTTTCATCGTACGAAATGGTTGATATCTTGAATATTACCGGTGAGCCGATCTTTGACGACAGCATCGTCAAGATTGAGGCTCATACGTACAATCCGTACGCCAACACTACGTTTGGAGATAGCGACGAGATACGGATACCCCTAGAGCAGCAAGATTTCTACACGTTGCCGTGCGACAGTTTTCTCTACGTCGAAGGAAGATTGACGGTGAAGAAGGAAAACGACCAGATGTCGTCGACGCTTGGAAATAACTGCGTGGCGTTCATGTTTGATGAAATTCGATATGAACTCAACGGTGTGGAGATTGACCGTAACAGAAACGTTAGAATTACCAGTATCATCAAGAACTATGTATCGATGACGTACGACAAAGCTTTGATTGCGCTGAACGCTGGATGGAACTCTAGATCCGACACGGAGGAAGGATACTTTAATTTTTGTGTGCAGCTCAACATGCTGTTGGGCTTTTGCGAAATTACAAACGCGTAGTCGTCAACGCTCGCCACGAATTGATTTTGATACGAGCGCGCAACGATTACAATTGCTTGGTGGGAAATCCTGCGACGTAGCCTGAGATTGAATTATCCAAAGTGCAGTGGAGAATGCCTCACGTTGCGTTAAACGAGATCAATAAATTATCAGTGCTGCGAGCATTGGAAAGCGATCGTTATCTAAGCAGGAGTTTTCGCTCGCGGGATATGTACGAGTATCCTTTGTTACAAAATACTACCAAGCATTCATGGTCCGTTAAAACGGCCACTCAGCTTGAGAAGCCGCGATATCTTTGCTCTGCAGACCGGCCGAAAGAATATCATGTCACAAGATGTTCGCGTGTTTGACGAGTGTAATTTTAGTAACGTGAAAGTATATCTAAGTTCAGAATTCTATTCTTACGACGATTTAAATCTGGATTTTGGCAAAAAGATATGCGCAGTCCTGTTTGATTTGTACGCGCGTTTTCTTAAAGTATATTATGGGATCGATTGCTTTGAAACGCTACTCACCGTGCTTTCGTTCATCGAGAAAGAGCCTTTTGCGGTTATTGCTCGCGACAAAACGACTCCATCAATAGCGCCACTGTGGATGTACGCATAGAATTTGACTGCAAAGAGAATGTTCCTTCCAATACTACTGCCTATTGTCTCATCATACACGATCGTGTAATCGAATATTGCCCGCTGTCTAATGTAGTGGGCAAAATCATGTAAATCGCAACGTCAGCAATTATTGAGAATATAAAAGAATGGAAAACCGGGTTAAGATGCAATCTCGAAAAATTATTCGTCATGGTCATACCAACATTTGTGGATCTGCAAGGATTCATCGTTAACAAGAAATTTATCGTGAAGGAAGTAGCAGTGCTGAGAAGGGGAAACATTCTCACACACTACATTTCTTCATATCCTATGCCATGGCATTTTCTGACGAGATTCGACAAATCTTGCGTTTCCTGGTAGAGTGCTTATCACTATGGATTGCGGTGGGATGACATGATGGTCCCTTACAGCATGGCGAGACGTTCGATTACGGAAGCCGTGTTAGAAGAAGATGAAGCTCTCGTATATGTCAAGGGATATGAAAAACGTGGATGGTTAGCTGATATGATCGACACTGATGATATCATCGTCGAAACTCTGGATGCGCATTATAAAGATGTAGTATCGCTACGTAATCTAGATGATTGTAATACTATACGATGTGGAAGACACGCAAAGAATTGCGCTTTACAAAATGTATTTAAGATATTTAACTGGTGGTCGCGACAACAGAAAGAATTGTTAGATTTTTAAGGGGATGCTGGAGTGGCCAAATTGTCGGTAATTTGCAGGTCAATTGACATCTCCGAATTTACTTAACGAAATCAAAAATCCTTTTACAGGGTTAAAATAGATGCAAAATTCTGTCGTGGTGCTATAGATTTGTACGAAAATCGGAAAAAAGTTAAAAACTTACATTTTTTCAACACGTAGATCTGTCAACTGATGTAGATTAGACAAGTTTTATAGCTCGTATGGACCAAACGATACTCTACCACTCACCGCATAACGTGCACAAACAATACTGAGTTTACAGAACTGAGATTGAAAGCTTAGAAAAAAATATTTACATTAATTTATAAATCACGTAAATTTGCTTGTCAACGAAGACTCGGGCTGATAAACAGACCAGGAAATATGTGTAGTAGAAGTTGCTCGATTTTCTGGGAGATGGCGTTGTATTCAGACAAGGCCCCGCTGATCTGAGTGCGTTCGGAAAGAAACAATAGATCTGTGACGATGAACTTTCTGAACTTATTGTGCAATCATTCTGAGAATTGTTCGATGAAGAACAAACTATTGTCAGATTTAACAGTACTTGTACAATGTACATGTTCTTATCTGATGCTGAACAAACGTAAACTACGTTTACACGGCTCGATTTACGCCAAAGTTATAACATCGATGTAATGAATCTGACCAATCATATCTATTACTCTGAAGAATGGAATGACTGTGATTGGCCAGTTTCATGTATCAATGTATAACTTCGGCATAATGCTGGATTCACATTGCATCCGATGTGCGTAGTACGGCGCAAATCGGACGCAGTGTGAATCCAGCATAATCGAGCCGTATAAACGTTATTATACAGAGAAATAGATGAACGGTATAAGAAGTTAGTTAAAAAGGATAGATAATGTATCATTTTTTTTTTCGTTTTTACCAATGATCAAAAGTTTACAAAAAATTCTTGTTTAAAATATTCATGCGAAGTACGTACGTGCTGACCCTGTAAAGTGAATAAAAATCAATATGTATTCTAGCCACGCGTAAAATCTGCTCGATCACGTTTGCTGCTCAATATTACTAATTAGATATCATATAGCACATAAATACTTTATATTTTAAAC
>NW_017297596.1:153255-155512 GCF_001594075.2 Trachymyrmex cornetzi
ATAGCTGATAGCAAGAGTTTTTCAAAATACTAGAATAAAGTTATTTATCATTAATACTTTTCCAGTTTTAAGTTCAAAGTTACAGCACCGACGGCATTACAGCATTACGCATGCAAGGTGTCCAATCGACGGCTAAAATCTATTGAATGTATTTCAAAATCATGTCCTGAATAACATTTGTTAAATATTCAAGAATAAATACTCCACGCGAGCGAAAAACTGGAGATTTTCCCATCTACTGGAGAACTGGAGATTGATCCCGAAAACTGGAGTCTCCAGTCGAAATCTGGAGACCTGGCAACCGCGCGCGATTCGGTGCGGCGCGGCGGCTCGGCCGTCGAGCGTTGAACAGTAATAAGCAGCGGAGGAAAAGTAGGCGGCACTTCAAAAAGGCCCGATGTTCTAAACTAAACAATTTCAACATTTGCAACTGACGCCCGACGATAGCGAAATGAGAAAAATAGACATTCACGCAGAGCTTGAGAAGGATAACAGGCGCGATGCGTGTCCTGTCATTCTGTCAACAATCGAAGCAGCGACGACAGTGAAGTCTACGAAGAGAAGTGAGTTCGCAGTGCAGTTGCAGTGCAGTGTGGTGTAGTGTAAAAAAATAGTTATAAATATTTAATAATGAAAACTCATCAGTGAAAGAAATTTCCCGCATCTTTCTACAGACTTTCGAAGAAGAAAGCATATGTAAAGAGGTTCGTACATATAATGCATTTCTAATTGTTTCATTCACATCTAAAATGAAAAATGAGCATATATTAAGAAGACTCCACCTCAAATTTTGATGAAAATACACTCAATCGATGCGTAAAAATCAAGATTTGTCAAGAAAGAAGCATCGTTCTAATCTATGAACAGAGATATTAATTGTTAAAGTTGAGGATCATTCAGGTTAGGAAATCTGTCACAGCAGTGGTTCACTGCTTTAAACACCCAAATTCACTGCTTTAGCAAAGAATTTGTTGTTAATGCAGAGAACTTATGTTTTTAAAGCAGTGAATCTGTGTTTTTAAAGCAGTGAACCACTACTATGATATGTTTCCTAACCTGAATAGTCGTCGACTTTAACGATTACAATCTCGATTCATGGGGCAGAGTAACGCTTTTTTCTTATCAAATCTTTACTTTTACACGAAAACACATCGATTGAGTGTATTTTTATCAAAATTTATGGTGGCCAGGATGTTCTTTACATTAACCAAAAATGCTTTGTGGATATATCTTTATTGAATAAAACGAAAAATTAAAGGGCATTCACCACAAACGCAAGATGTTGGTAGCTAATATTTTATATTTCAAATAAGAATTAAATAAACATTATGGCCTTAAATTAGACTATCTTCTCTCATCATCTCATGGTGATAGACAACCTTATATACAAAAATCTGTAGAGAAGATCAAGGAGAGGTTCAATCTGGAGTTATGTGGGGGAAGTTATATTGAGTAAAGGAAAGTATGATCTTTTTTGTAATCATTCAGTATCACTCTGTTCAATCCATCAATTTGTTTTTTAATAAATATCTCTTCAGATGTGACTTTTTTGAGATCCACATCTGAAATGATGTTCATTAAAAAACTATTTGTTGAATTAAACAAACAGGATGATACTGAACGATTACTACAGTCATACTTTCCTTTACTCAATATAACTTTCCTCACATAAGTCCAGATTGAATCTCTCCTTGATCTTCTCTACAGATTTTGTATATAAGGTTGTCTATCATGATGACAGTTAACAGAACATCTTACAAGTAGTTTGTTACAACAAGTCATCATATCTCGATATTATTCTACATAATTTGTTGGAAACACACAGGTATTATATTTATTATATAACTTGACTCATGAATTATTATAATTTATTTAAAAACATTCATGCTACAATTTGGAAATTTTGTGTGCAATTTACTATTAATGACGAACGTTTGGACTATCGGATTGATTGTAATAATAGATATTCATTTCTCTGGATCATATAACTCGACACTTTTGTCATCAGTATTTATTAGGGGAACTCACTTTTAATCAAATAGACAATAAATTTGTAACAAACGTTTCCTGCGTAATTAATAAGTTAAACATAATATAACGTTAAAACTCAAATTTACGGCTTTTACGTTGTACTAATGCGTTAAATTATATTAAGAATTATTGTGCTACTGAAGATGGCCTAATTTAAGGCCGTAACGTTTATTTAATTATTATTTGAAATATAAAATATCAGTTACTAATATCTTGCGTGGTGTAT
>NW_017297596.1:156302-156674 GCF_001594075.2 Trachymyrmex cornetzi
CCTGCCGCCCTAGCAGTAGCTCTAATTTTGATATAATTTGATTATAATTGGATCGCTTATTGAAATTAATAACTAAAGTTATTTCAAGTTACAAATTTTAATAAGCGATCTGATTATAATGTAATTATAGAGAAGTTAGAGCTACTGCTAGGACATGATGGCGATCAATGACGGGCAGTGTACATACGTACTCACATAGGGTGCCTAGAAATTACCAACAAATGTTTCGTGCGTGGGTAGAACAGACTATACTGAATCGAAAAGTCCTGTACCATTTTGCGGTATCAACAATAGTTAACGAGATATTAACGTTTAAAGATAGCCGAATACGTGCGTCCACCCGACCTACTATTGCCGAAGGTACGGCCCATC
>NW_017297596.1:158557-158764 GCF_001594075.2 Trachymyrmex cornetzi
TTTTAATAAAAAATTACAATTATTTTTAAAGATAAGAACGCAGTCTTGCTTGTCTCTATATTGAACACGAAACTGATTGTATATAATATGTAACTATGTAGTATTTCAAGTGCCAGAAGCGTCTATTTTGACGGTACTGGTTTGTATTATCATATGCATGTTATTGTTTGTTATAAATGTCAGAAGCGTCTATTTCGACGGTACTGA
>NW_017297596.1:159134-160461 GCF_001594075.2 Trachymyrmex cornetzi
AAATAGCATTGAAATGCATGAATTGATCTATAGAACGATCATCGCCGATGGTGATAGCAACGTATTTAAGTCCATTATTGATAATAGATCGTATCAGGAGCAAATGACAACAGTGAGCAAAATAGAATGTACAAATCATTAGCTTCGTAATCTATGAAAAAAATTGAAAGTCATCTCAGTAACGGCTGAGCCAAAGATATGCGTAGAAACCGTTTTTATATAAAATACCGAAATGTTGTGAAGAACATAAAAAGATTCGGAAAACAGTTTTAGAGGCAGTTGTTCCTCTAATTTTGATTTTTAGTGCCGCCAGTCGGACACCTAGGTTAAATACTATAACTTTCAAATCTCACATTTCAATAAGAACTTAATAAAAAAAAAAATAGTTTTGAAAAGCTACACCAGCTGTTAAATTGTAGAATAAAAATGGCATGTGTCGTTAAAAAAAAAATAAATGTGATCTTGATCTGATCTTAGAGACGCCATCCAAAGTCAAACTAAATATCAGTAAATAGCTCCTTTAAAACCTTACAACTTTGGTCTGAAACGTTTCATCTAAAAACGTTATTTAAGGCCCTTAGCATAAGGATGACCGTAACCAAGTCGTAGAACGTGAATCATAATCATAGGTCATAGTCAACGCACTATATATATTTTGGCGTTCTATATATGTACGCCGATACAATTCACATTTCTTTACGATTAGTTATAGCTATCTTTATGTTCAGCCCATAAATCCGGGATCTCTTTGGATACCCTATAACATATATATGTGGTATATATATATATATAACATACATTACATGGTCATAGCCATATGCATAATTTTCACTGTACGTCCATGAAATGTATATAAGTATATCATATTCAAAGTGTTTTAGTAAATGTATACACTTATTGGTCAATGCATACATTGACTAACAGCAAGTTACAATAAGTATATTTTTACTAAGTGAACACTCTGACTGTGACATAAATACATCTTCGGATGCAAACATGTATTTGAAATACATGTATACACGTGTAATGTAATAGCACTTTTTCCTTTATTCCCAATGCCATTTTAATTTAGGATGTAACGTGTCAACTCATAGATACATCACACATACATATGTATCTATTCCATCTCTTTTTTTACGTCTAGTGAGCCTTCTACAATAAGCCATTAGTCATATATCAGAAGTCAGATGCTAAAAATTGACAACTATAATTGGTCAATTTTTAGCTTCTGACTTCTGATTCATGACTAATGGCTTATTGTAGAAGGCCCATAATAAAAAGAGATAGAAGTTACTCATATTTATATATTCAGATATAACATAGATAT
>NW_017297596.1:161680-161893 GCF_001594075.2 Trachymyrmex cornetzi
CAAACAACTAGGATATCGTTCACTGTATTAGGACGATATTTCATTTGTGCGTTTTTGTCGTACGCGCGCGGGGCGCGCGCGACAAGATTTTTCTGCATGTTGATTGGATATAGAATAGAGAGATCCGAGGACCTCTCTGTCTTGCACACATTTGTCGTACGACAAAAACGTATAAATGAAATATCGGCCTTATGCTGGATTCACACTAGATTC
>NW_017297596.1:162187-165635 GCF_001594075.2 Trachymyrmex cornetzi
GTGTATATCTATTATAACGTGATATTATTCAAGTTTGTCGCGTCAAATACTCGAACAGACTTGTTAGAGTGAGTACGAGCTATGTGGTAGGCATGCGATAGCATGTGACATGAGGAAATGCGTTTGGCTTCAAGGCTAACGCGCTGTAGGACGCTCAGAGGGCGTAAGCGTACAGGCGTAAGTTTCTGAAAATCTATATTATCGACCTTGATTAACTTCGACCGTCACTCCAGCATCCCCTTAAATAAATGTATGTTATCTTATATTAGTATGTTTATTTCTATTACCCTTATACCTGTAGACATTTAAATAAATATAGTAGATAGATGTTAAAATGAACTGATAGCGGTTCGATATCAGTTCGATAGCTGTTGACAGTGAACCAATAGCTGTTTGAAAACTATTTATAGCTGTTAAATATCAGTCCGATAGCTGTTTACATCGTACCGATGGCTGTTTATAGTGGTCTGATAGCAGTTCGTTATCGATTCGATATCGGTTCGATAACAGTTCGACAGTCGTTCGATAGCCGTTCGATAGCGGTTTGATAGAGGTTCTATAGCTGTTTATAGCTGTTAAATATCAGTTTGATAGCTGTTTGATATAAGTTTAATTGCGTTTCAATGCGAAGAACGAATAAAAGAAATGCTGAAAACGTACCAAAATCAATTCATGTCGCTTTGGATATTGCCAATGATAACATTCTGATGGGGAGAATGTAAGTATTATATTATTAGTATATTAGTATATTAGTATATTAGTAGAGAGAAATTATGCTTAAATTGAAGAAACTGTTTTTTTAAATTGTTCTCTTTTTTTCTTTTAGGCGTGGTACTATTGATATAATAAAAAGATTGAACGATGTGATGGATTTGTTTATAACGGCAGTTAAGAAAAAGGAGAGAGATGCTCAAAGTTTGCGGTTAAGAATTGGAAAACGTGAACGACATGATGCTGATGACGATTATTATTATTATATTATTAGCGATAATGATGCTAATGTGTTTGCGGCTGATAATAGAGCACAGAAAAAATCTAGTAATACAGGTACTTATTCTTTGGATAATACTGTTTTAGAAAAAAATAATAAAATAAAATAATATAATAATAAAATAAAGTAATATAATAATATACTTGTTAAACTCGTGTCACTTTTCATTTATATGATTTCCAGTGAGGAAGGATGGCAAAAATTAGCTCTATAATTGTGAAACATAAATGAAGCCATTCTGATGATTATTATGCAATTACTGATGACAATGCTAATGTAGCTGCAGCTGATGATAGAACATAGAGCATAGAGCATAGAGCAATGGGAATTCAACGATATATACTTATTCTTTGAATATTACTTTAGACACTGTGTTAGAAAGGTAATAAATAAATAAATATACCTTAAACTTATGTTACGTTTCACATATTTGATATTCTTCTCTCTGCCGCTCCTTCTTTCAATCAGTCCATATTTTCAACATTTTTCTGTGATTTCATATACAGGGTCATCGAAAAGTATCGGACCACCCTAATATCTTCAGTTAGAATGCATTTTGGAGAAAATGTCCAATAGCAAAGTTGTATGGTTTCAAGCGAGGAGTAAGATAATGACCTTGACTTTGATCTTGACCATGTCCTTTAAGGTCATTTCAAGGTCAATCTTATTTTTTTTAATGGAACCCCCTACATTTTATTGCATATTTTTATAGCTTATCTCGAGATCTTTGCAAAACACTGTAATAAAACATTTTTTCATTAAGTACTTTTTGAGTTATAAAGGTTTGAAGTTAACAATTTTTTGACACAAAATGTAAAATATCTTGTAAAATATTATTTAGTTTTCAGTAATCATAACCTTAATACTTTTATGCGCGGAATAATGAGTTTAAAGAATAATTGGTTTAAAGAAAATACATAATCAAAAAGTGTCGGATCCCCCTAATATTTTCAGTAAGAATGCATTTTGGAATGCATGTCGAATAGCAAAGTTGTACGGCTTCAAGCGGTTATGCTAGTAGGCTACGGCGGAAAACTGCCCGAAGGTGATCGATAAGTTGCTCGAATGCGTGATGTCCGAAGGCGTTAGCGGGAATCTGCCCGAAAGCGTTGGCGGGGCAGATCTTTATTCTCTCACTCTCGCAGGCACCAATGTACGAGCCCTTGAGCAAACAATACGGATCACTGATTTTAACTGGCCGGACCCACACGCCACTCTTGCCTGAACTGGCCGGACCCACACGCCACTCTTGCCTTAACTGGCCGGAATCACACGCCACTTAACAAATTGTTAACTTCAAACCTTTATAACTCAAAAAATACTTAATGAAAAAATGTTTTATTATTGTGTTATGGAAAGCTCTGGAGATAAGCTATAAAAATATGCAATAAAATGTAGGGGGTTCCATTTAAAAAAATAAGGTTAACCTTGAAATGACCTTAAAGGACATGGTCAAGATCAAAGTCAAGATCATCATCTTACTCCTCGCTTGAAACCACACAACTTTGCTATTGGACATTTTTTCCAAAATCCATTCTAACTAAAGATATTAGGGGGGTCCGATACTTTTCGATAACCCTGTATAAATTAAAGATACGAAATTCATGTGTAAATAAAAGATTAAAAATATATATAAATTTCATAATCGATTTAAATATATACAAATGCCTACAAATACATTTTCTTCTGTGCCGCTCCTTCCTTTAATCAATCCATATTTTCAATATTTTTCTATGATTTCATATATGTAAATTAAAGATACGAAATTCATATATAAATAAAAGATTTAAAAAATTATAAATTATACAATCAATTTCAATGTATACCACTTAACAATCCATAATGTAGGTACTTATTCTTTGGATATTGTAGTAAACACTATGTTAGAAAAGAAGAAAAAAGTTAATAAATAAAAATAAATGAATATATCTCAGTGTTCAAATTATATCTCGTTTAACCATTCCTTCCTTCCAATACTTATCTCTACGGTATCATGTTACGCGCGAGTGCGCCATCGCGCTCGACGGTATCATCACGTGTGAGAGCATCAATCACCGCGCTCTTATTAAAATAGAACATACCATAAAACTGGTATTAAAATATGGTAAATATTTCAAATTATTACTATAAATCATACACGTAATACATAAATATCTTTGCGTGTGAGAAGCTGCGTTCGAGAAGAAGATGCATAAGAGCGAGAGACCACGCCCCGTAATTCTCTCCTCTCCCCGTGCGAATTTTCCACGACGTTATTCGACGAATTTTCCTCGCACACCTTATAATTCTCCTCCTCTAGACGTCACCCCCCCTCATTATGTGACGTCATCCCTCTCCCCCTGTGGCACCATCCCCTCATCCTGTGACGTCATCCGCTCCCTTCCTCCCTCCCTCGTGATGTCATCCCCCTCACCCTATGACGTCACCCCGCCCTCCCCTGTGACGTCACCATTTATA